>NW_004955607.1:414213-430912 GCF_000276665.1 Chinchilla lanigera
CCGGGCGGGAAGCCGGGAGCAGGGTGCAGGCCGCGCGTGCGGGGCGGCGGGGGCGGCGACGCGGAGGCGCCGTTCTGAGCGCTCTCGGTTCCACTTCGAACGTGTCCGGCGAGGAGCTTGCAGTTAAACGGCTGTGCGTCAGTGGCAGTGATTACTGACGGCGTCGTGGAGACCTTTGGCTCTTAGTACAAGAGTTGTGTTCAGGGTAATGTTAATATTTGCTTACAAGATAGGAGTTCTTAAAAAGTAGCCAAAACCTTTCATCGTACTTCTTTCTAGTGACCTTTGCACCTCTTAAAAAGTATATGCATGTTTAATACCTGCTACTAAATGGCGCACACTTTCGGGTCCCTTAGCTCCGCTCTTTCTCTTAATCTTGATATTTAAATGGAGATGAGATGTTTCTAAAGATTTCTGGATTCTCGGAAGGAACAAAGCTGTAAGACTGAAGAAAATGAGTGAAACATTGATTTGAGTGTGTAGGAGAAAAGGTACTCTTTTAAAAATATACTGATAAGCAGATGTACCAGTCGTCACACAAAAGAGCAGATTTTTAAATGATTCGTGTTTTTCAAACTGTGATATGTATTGTAGTGGCAGGTTCAAAGTTCATGTTGCACTCGGGTTAAATTTGAACGAGCTTGCATTTCTTAGAGTGGGCTGGGAGACGCTGGTTGTTGATGGGTGTCTAATGCAGTTAAGGTGTATCTGGGCCAAGATGCCAATTGACTAGTCAGAATGTTTTCCTGGAGAAAAACTCGTGGTGACTATAACTAGTTTAAGTTGCCATAAAAGTCTGTCATTTTTATTCATGTTGACTCCTTCCCAATGTATCACAAACTGAAAGGAACTTTATGTTCCTGTAGCTAGCTTACTGCCAAGACCTGAGACTCTGATGAGTAATCACGTGTAGCAAATAACCTTAATCTATGAGCCAGATCTCCAACCTAAATTCATCCTAATGTATAAAATGAACATGCTGAAATAATTATGTGGTCTTTCTTATTTTTAGTGGGAAGTGGGCAGTAGAGTTGTGGTCATTTTGTGAAGCGGCCTAACCCTAACAGCAACACTGAAGTATGCTGGATGCAAAGAGATAAAAACTCTGTCTTTAAAATTGCCTTCACTGTCTCTCTGGGGCCTCCAAAAAAATTTAACTCCACTACAAGAGCAGATGAACAGTAGTTCATGCAAAGAGACTTAGGAATAACGATGGATCTAAGTTGCTATTGATGATGTTTATTGTAATGAAAGTTTACCCCCAAAATCTTCAAGGAAAAGTTAAGAAACCTATGATATTTTTCCATCTCTGGAAAATTTATTACTAAACAGGATGTAGCATTTTTAAAAATTTAATAGCTTTATTGAGATATAACCAGAAAGTTCACCTTTTAAAAAAATGTAGTATAAATTTAACAATACAGTTTAACAATTTATTAATATGTACTATAAGTCAATATTTTTATTATATTCTTAACTAGGCAGTCACCATAATCTAATTTTAGACCATTTTGTCATTCCCAAAAGAAACATACCTATTAGCAGCCCCTTTGTCAAATATCAGTGCTCCATATTGATATTTATTTTATATATTTATCAAATTTATTTCTGAACTTCCAATTTTATTGCCTTCACCTACATGTCAGTCCTTCACCAGCACCACATTGTTTTGATAATTGCAGATTTTTAGTTTTGAAATCTGGAGGTCTGAGCCTTCCACATTTGTTTTTCTTTTCCAAGATCATTTTGGTTATTGCATATCCCTTTTCCAAGGACATAGCATCTTACATCGTAACTAGAGACAGAATGTTTATTTTCCATTTAGTGCAGAAGTACTGGCTTTTAATGCACATTATGTTTCTACAAAACTAATCTAATCAATTCAGTGAACTGGAAATATCAGTGCTCTTGTTTTTTTCCCATGTCACCCAGCTATATCTTCATTTACATAGTTATTATGAGACATAAAAATATGTCAAAAAATGTAAAGTTCAATATGAGTATTAATAACACTAGGTTTGGCCAAGTGTGGTGGCACACACCTGTAATCCTAGCACTCGGGAGGCTGAGGCAGAAGGATTGTTGTGAGTTCGAGACCAGCCTGGGCTACAAAGTGAGCTCAAGGCCAGCCTGAATTGCATAGTGAGACCCTGTCTCCAAAAGACAAAAAAAAAAAAAAGAAAACCACACTAGGTTTATAGTCTATATATTGTATGACATTCCTTTTGATGGTATTCAAGGACTTTTTCAGTATAATATGTAGCTATCCAAAAAAATAAAGGAAATGATATCCTCAAAAGGAAACAAACTTTACTCAGTTTATTTTAAATTACCACTATGTACCTTTTCCCCTGTGACTATTAATTGAGATACAGTACAAGCCCTTCTGTTTGCGAACAGTTCGGTTCACAGAAACCATTCTGCAGAATCTCACTTCAGGTCACAAACTCCAGATGTGGTCACAAACACAAATGCAGCCATCTTCCCTAAAATCATAAAACAGATTAAGTTTATAAACTGACATACCACTGTATATCGATTTGAGTGGATTAAGAGATGCCTAGCAGATTAGTAAATGAGAATTTTCAGATTTGTTCTTAAGAGTTGTCTGGGTGTGCCTCTGGGGTGTTTCCAGATGTGACTGGCAGGTAGGCCAGCAAACTGGGGGAGGTGGGGAGATCCATCTTGACTATGGGTGTCGCCAACCAATAGGCTTGCAGCCTGGATGGAATCAAAGAGAAGAAGGAGAAAGTTGGCCTGGTGGAACAGCTCCATCCTTCTTGATCGAGGGCATCTTTTTCTGCTGTGGCCTGTGAACATCAGACTCACACTCTTCAGCCTCCCAACGCAGGCTTACACCAGGGACTGACTCTCCAGGGAGCTTCCAGCCTTTTGGGGCTGCATCCCTGATCCCTCTTGGACTGAGCAGCTCGGCATCCTCCGTCTCTCCAGCACACAGATGGCCATTGTGGACACTCCCACCTCTGATTCTGTGAACCCTCTGAATAGATCCCTTTGCACAACTTCATGTGCCATTGGTTCTCTAGAGCACCCGGACCACTGCACCCCTGCCTCCCAGAATAAGGGTTATAGTCAGTCCTCTAAAACGTCAGTGAGGCCAAATCCGTATGTTCCTAGGCAGATTAAATGCTCATGAGTGTGGCTTTGAGAATGACCTTAGGAAGTGATTCCAGCCAATCTTCCTTGCTGGTGTCTGAACCTGCCTTTTGTTGTTTTACTAAGTCAGCATCTCAGCTGACTTGCCTAGGCTGCGCTCAAACTCATGACCTCACACAATACTGTCTCAGCCTCCCTGGAGCTAGGACTACATATAGGCATCTACTATCAATTCTGCCTTGAACTTACCTTTTAAAATTTTTAGTAACATTTTTCAATTTTTATTTGTGCTTAAAACTGTTGTAGCACTAAAACATTTCTGGTTTATTAATCAGCTTTCATGAGAATGTTAAATTTTGAGAATGACTTAACGATTTGTTACTTTTCTAGTGAAGCCAGTTGGTGGGGGTGTCAGGGATTGCACTCAGGGCCTCGTGTATGTTAGGCAAACTCTTACCACTGAGCTACATCTTCAGCCAGTGAACTTTTTGCTTTTTAAAATTTCTACTATAAGTTACTTCATAACTCATATTCTGATACATGCCTAATAGTATACTTTGCCTATTAAAATGCATATACATTTTCTTTGAAGTATACTGAGGCTGCTGTATTATTTAGGATGTCTGGGTATTTAATCATCACTTTACTTTTTCTTCTGCCCTTACATTATCAGAAATGATATCATAAGGCAAAGTAACTACTTCATGGCTTTATTCAGAAGAGAAGGTTTCATGTTTGTCTTGCTCCGTGTTGTGTTGCTATAACTGTATACCTCAGACTGACTGATTTATAAAGAAACTAAATTTATTTCTTCTGGAGACTAGGAAGTCCCAAGAAGAAGAGCTGCTTCAGGTGAGAGACTCCTTGCTGGTGGGGATATGGCAGTGCCTGGCACCACAAGGGAGGCAGCAAGCTGGCCAGAAAGAGCGCCCTCCTGACGCAGCCATTTGCTTAATGAGCTGCCAGCCCTTTGATGTGGGAACACCCTTGACTCCTGCCTGCAGGGGTTAACTTGGGTGGTGCATCAAGTTTGGGGGACACGTTCACACCCTAAGTGTCATTCTGTGTTTTATCAAGGCTCCTTTAAGACTTTGCACCTCCTTTAGTGCGTGCCAGGATATTTGGTATCTGTGTGAGGATCTGAAATGTTCATGATCTAGAGAGCCCTCTGTAACATCACAGAGATAGAAATTGTCACATTCTTGGAGTCACTCACTTCCACTTTTATTCTTGACAATAACTGTGCTACAAGGCAGAGGTATATTGGCATGATTTGATGCTTGTCCTGTTATTGTTAATATCAAAAAAATGAAGGAGGATTTTCACTTCTGTTGTGAAGACCATGCTTTAGAATCCAGTCTTTCCACCTTGTGATAGCATCCTTTTTCTACTATGTCAAGTTCATTTTAAAATGTATTAACATATGAGGCACTTGGGATACACAATATACAAATAAGATCCCAAGTTTAGTGAAGTTGAGCACAGTTCCTTTTTAAAATTCCCTTGTCTGGTTATTTTTGTAACACCAGCCGTAAGGTTATTGTTATGGTTTAGGCTCACGTGTTGGAGCTTTGGTCTCCAAAGCAGCAATATTCAGAAGCAGGCAGGCCTCTGGGAAGTGAGTGGCTAACCGACTGGATCCACACTCTGATGGCAGTTTTGGGAGGTGCTGGAGGGAGCCATCATCACCAGCCCCTTCCTTTTCTCTCTGCTTCCTGGCTGCACTGAGGTGAGCCGCTGGCGTCTGCTGAGCCCTGCTGCCGTGATGTCCTGTTCAGCACAAGCCCAGAAATAATGAAACTGAGCCAAAACGCTTCTTCCCTCCTTGAAGCTGATTGTCTTGAGTATTTCATCACAGTAACAGAAAGCGGACTAGCACAGTTACTGTACTTCTTTGAAGAGGCAGTTTCCCTTTTCTCTTTTCCCTTTTCCATTTTCCTGTCCCCTTGGTCCTGGAGATTGGACCCAGGGCCACCTGCATGGTAAGCACATATTCAGTCCCTGAGCTACACCCCTACCGACAGTTTCATTTTTTATTAGCGCCTGCGTGGACCTGTATGTTCCCGCTGAAACTTCCCATAACTGCTTTGCCCTTCCTGCATAGCATTTATTCAGTTCTGTACATGAAGTACCTTTAAAAGTTCTCTTTTCAATTCTCGTGTGTGAGCTCCTTTAAGTTTTTCTCTGAATTCATAAACTCTAAACCACCTCTGTTGTGTTGTTTTTCTTCTGGTCATATCAGCTACCGTGAGGAAACTCATTAGGTGTAACCAGGCTTCTCACCCATGGCTCCACACTTTCTGCTGCTGTCAACTGGTCATGAAGTTTTCAGAGCGCATGCTCAATAAATGTGCAAATCTAGAGTTCAAGAGAAAATTCATAGGAGGCCACAATATAGGGATCCTAAGAAACTCCACAAGAGCAGAAAATTCCACAAGAGCACTAAGGATGCAGCTCAGCGGTAGAGAACTTGCCCAGCTCATGCAAGGTCCTGGTTCAATGGTTCAATCCCAGTGCTTACACAAAAATGTGTGTGGGTAGCAAATAACAACAACAAAGAATTCCATGAGAGCTTTAATGCAGGAATGTTCATTTTTCTTTACGTTCAACTGGGGTAAACTTAAATTTTCAAAAGGAATTGAAATTGGAATTTTAAGTGAGACTAGAGACAGTGACACAGCATGCAGACTCATCGGGTCACAGAGCCAGCCGGGAAGCAGCTCAGCCGCTTCTGATGTGCCCCAAGGTGGGACACTCAGGACATGCATGGGCACTTGCTTCATTGATGATGGGAATTAAAACTGATGCAGCAACATGAATTTACGTGCAAATCTTCAATCCACAAAGAGGAAGGAAAGTGACTTCAGCTTGCAAAGAAGAGCTGAAGGGGACACAACTGACAGATCAGACTGACCTGCTCACACAAGAACAGGAGTAGCTCTCAGCACCACAGGGTGGGGAGGAGCCAGAGACTGTCCACTGGGTCATGAGTATGGCATTTTTGGGAGACTTCTTCCTCGTGTTTCAGGGCATTTCCTCGTAGGCTAAGATATGGCTCATGGCTGTTCTTGTCCTGGGAGAGATCATGGGTCCCCCTGCCTTCACAGCACACCTCCTCCAAGAGGAGGCCTAAGGGGAGCGGCACCCATACATTGTTAGCAGGAAAGAAGGGAGAAAAACATGGCTGTACCTTCAGGGGGCAACAGGTCATGGACTGAGAATCCCTGTCTCATGTCCCATGAGTGTCCTGTCCTATGTGGTGTATCTGTCAGGACATCTGACTGTGCCTAGGATCACTGCTGATTATCAGAACTGCTGGGGAAACCGCTGCCATTAGGTTAGCTAAGACTAGGGATTACACAGAGCAGCTTCCCGCAAGGCAGAATATCAGGCCAGCCCCCAACATAAACAGTGCTAAGCTGAGAACTCTTAGTCTAGGGAGATGTGGAGTAGAATAAGATTCAGTTATGTTGCCCGGCCTTCCAGCCCAAATACTGACTCTCTACCAAAGGCAGGATTAATGTTTAAATCTTTTCTATTTCAACATTTATTTATTTTGCATAACAAGATAACTTTGTTTTCTTCCATGAACTTCATGTATGGGAGCTACATCCACAGCCTCACACTGAAAATTTTCAGTGCAGAGAAAATAAACACTGTACCTTCCCAGTGATTCCAAGTATTTTAAGTTCAGCTGTGGGTTCCTCCCCTTCCCTAGTTCTCTATGATTATGTCGATGCTCCTAACAGAACAGCACTGCGGACTTCCTCTGCTAGTTTTGATATCAGTGCGAACTATCAAGTATGTATCTAGCATCTCCCGAATGTGTGATACTCCACAAGGAACTACAGAGGATTTTAAAACTACCACCTTTGCTAGTTTTTTGTTTGTTTTCTCTGGTGCTAAGGATTGAATTCACTGGTTTATATTAATATTTTGCCTTCTGTTTATGTGGGAGATCCTTTTTCTAAAAGCTGTTTGAAATTTGGGGCCCATCATTATTAGGGCTGGAGAACAGTAGCAGAATTCCAGAATGATTGCCTTAGGGTGAAGTAGCGACTCACCTGCTCTGAGGCCATCTCTGGGCGGGGACCTCGAGACGCACCACAGCTCGGCTCACCACCCTCCTGGGCACTCCCGCCCTCCCATCCAAGGTTCTGCTCCTCTTCGTAGCTAGAGGACTTCTGAACTCAGCCGTGTGGCCCTGTGGAGAGGCTCAGAGTTTGTGCACAGTTTCTGTGCTGTGCATTTCCTGCTTGTGGGTTGACGTTTGACTTTCTCCTGTTAATCTGCCTGTGGTCAGTTTGAACCCCGTCAGGTTAACTTGTCATCTGTAACTTTGCCTTTTCTTCACCTTTGCCTTGCACTCTATATTCTAAAGAGAAGCCACACCTGAATGATTCAGATATCATCTGCTGAAGTAGGCTGTGCCAGGAAAAAAGAACAAAGGAAACATCGGCTTGCGTGCTAGCTTTCTGGCGTGTGTATGGGTGTGTGTGGGTGTGCTTGTTGGGGTGGGACACTGAGAGAAGCAGCTCAAGAAAGGAGAACTTCACTTGGTTCCCAGCTTTAGAAGCTTCAGCCCATGGCCGGCTGGCTCTGCTGTTCTGGGCTCCATGTTCACGCCATGGCAGGGCACAAGTAGTGGAGGAAGCAGCCCCCTCCTGACAGCTGGGAAGGAGGGAGACGGAGAGTCAGAGACAGACTGTGAGAGGAAGCAGCAGGGGCCAAAATATACCCGTGGAGGGCACACCCCCAACACTGTTTCCTCCACCTAGGCACCCCCTCTAAAGTCTCCCCACCTTCCAGTGCCCCGTGAAGCTGTGAACCCACGTCCTAGAAGAGTCCATGTGTGAGGATGCAGTTACCCACAAAGCCTCCACCTTGGAGCACTGTTGCACTGGAGAACACCTCTTCACCCGGGAGCTTCTGGGAGACCCTGGGAATCCAAACCGTAGCACTCCATCTGCAGACCTCCTCGCAGCGGTGTGTCTTGAGATCTGCAGAAGCTGGAACATGAGTTGACCTTCAGAGGGCATCAGACCATGGGTCCTGGAGGTGGACCCTCCGTCTGTGTTGAAAGTACACCTCCTTAAACTTCTGGCTGGTGCTGTGCTTGCAGATGTTGGCTGATGGTTTGGGGCTGCAGTCCTATCTGCTTTCAATCAGCCCTAGCTCACTGTGGGAACATTTTTTCTGTCCCTCTCACCTAGTGGGCTTCTGCCCTGTGGTGAGGAAACCATTTCTTGTATACAGACAAGTTCATTCCAGCAGAACTTGGTCTTCTCTGTGAAAACACTGAGGACTTGTATCCTATGTCACATACCTGCTGTGATGCCTTCTTTAAAGCTTTGGGTTACTTTTGAGTTCAAGTAAAGGCTTGTCTCATATTTACCGCTAATGAGATTTAAGCAACTTATTGAATTTCCTTTAAACTACAGCTGCCAAAACTTCAGTCACACGCACAGTGTCCTTTGCCCTGTCTGTATTGCTTTTGCTGCAAGCCATTTCAAATCCTGTGTAATCAGAGAAGATTAGGAAAGAAACGGAAACTGCATAGAGAAAAAGGTGTGTAATTAAAGAGCAGAGAAATAAATGTCTATGCAGAAATACATGGGCAATATGATGTACTGTATCTTCTCTGGAGTGATGGGGGGTGGTAATGGGCCCTGCATACCTGTACCACAGCGCTGTAAAACAGGTGAGACTAGGAGCTGCAACAGTCAGAGAAACTTGGGAACAGGTGGGCCAAAGAGGAACCTGCCTGGAAGGGAAGAAGATAAACGAAGGCAGTGGGGTGACTGCTTGACAAACGCAAGCAGGGCAGCGAGGCACCAGGGCGGAGGTTCACGCTGGGTATTCGCACACTGGAGATAGAGGCCTGCATGCCAAAGACAGCGAAACAAACACCAACGTTTAAAGCAGGAAATACAGCTCTACCATGTAAAACCTAAGAGCCAGGAGCCCCTGAGGGTGCGCTCTTCCTGCACCACTCCAAGGCCCGGAATGCAGATCTCCTGCCTCACCCTGTGGGCACCACCTTCCCTGGAGCGCGCTGGGCAGCAGAAGGGTCTGCCAGCTCCAAGTGTTTCAGACGGGAGCAGAGGGAGAGCAAACTCTGAAG
This sequence comes from Chinchilla lanigera, assembly GCF_000276665.1. NCBI lineage: Eukaryota > Metazoa > Chordata > Mammalia > Rodentia > Chinchillidae > Chinchilla > Chinchilla lanigera. The sequence continues at coordinate 423,455 of NW_004955607.1, forward strand.
AGGCCCACAGCATTGCCGTCTCGAGGAGATGTTCACCATGGGAGGGGGGAATCTGCGGCCAACAGGAGTGCCCTAGGGCCCTGGCACAGAGCAAGAGGACGCCCTCCCAAGGGACCGTGTTCACGATGACCCTCTTCCTGGAAAGAGCAGCACGGAAGGTATGCCCCGTGCCCTGAGTGCTGTGTCTGCCGCCCTGGAAAAGAGCAGGTGTCACCCTTAGTCCTTCACAGTCAGAAGTCGACCAACTGAGGATTGAACACAGACTGACATAGGAGAAGTACAGTTCCCCAGGGGAGCACTGTGGTACCAGCACCCTTCACAGTGCTCGCTTACGTAACCATCTTTCCAGTGTGCAGGACACGGGACTCTGCACCGTCAGTACTTTTCAGGAAAACAAGGCACTGAAAGATGGCTTTTTTCCATATTCCGAAGAGTGAGTTTTACGTGTGATCTAAATATTGTGTATTTAATACTTATGTTTATTGCTTGGTACAGAATGCCTTGGAAGAAGCATTCCATTTAATTACATGCTACAAGAAAAATATTAAGGGCTCTTCCTTAATAAATTTTTCAACTGAAAAACACATTTGATAACTTCATGAGGTTTTTGCAGCAAAACTTCAAATGGCATACACTTAGGTCAATAAAAATAGAAGTGTTGGGCTGGGGTCTAGCTCAGTGGCACAGGTGCCTGCCTGGCAAGCAAAAGGTCCTGAGTCTGATTCCTGGTATCAAAATAAGTTTTAAAAATAAAAGTGTTGAAACACTAAGATCATTTAAAAAGCCTTAAGATACTGTCTCATTTTAGTGTTCACAAAATAGTGCATCAATTTTTACTCTTTTTTTTTGGTGGTACTAAGGATTCAACCCAGGGCCTTGCACATTCTAGACAAGGTCTTCACCACTGAGCTATAACTCAGTACTTGTTAAAATTTTACTTTGAGACTGAGTCTTGCAGAGTCTGGACACAAACTTATGATCCTCCTGCCTCAGCCTCCAGCGTGGCTGGGCTCATAGGTATGCACCACAGTAGCTAGCTGTAGCACTGTGTTCTTCCTCTAACTGCAACAAGCACATTTCATATAAAGTGTTGGGATTCCCTGAGCTATTCCCAGAGCTTTTTCTGGGCTCTACACTGAATCTGGGTGCACAGAACTGTTCTTTTCCAGACAGAACCTGCGGATGAAATCTTAATGTTCTTGAGTCAACAATTCGCCCATTACTGGGTTTCGGAGCATCTGGAGGGCCTCCAGAGTCACGGCAGGACCCCTGCGTTCTGAACAGCGTGTGCGGGATGGGGCGGGGTAGCTCTGCTGTCTCTCAGGCAGCAGCCCCCTCTTTCCCACACACAGATTCCTACCGTCACCGGTCCTGTGGTTGCCTCTTCCCTCTTCCTGTCTCCTTGCCAGCAGCCCCCTTGCCTGCACAACCTGCTCCCTCCCTGGCTCGTCCCCTGCCTGTCCTGCCATCGTTAGGACCCCACTCAGCTGCTGCCTCACAGAGACCCTGTGCGACTGCAGTGAGCCACCTAGGACTGGGCATCGCGACATGCTTGTTAGCACCGCTGCCTGAAGTCATAGTTTTCTCGTTAGCATTCCAAGTACTTTGGGTTCTGTGTTGGTGCACGCAGTGTGTGCCTCTTTCTTTTTCTTTTTCGTTTCACAGAAGCTGTTTGTGAGTAGCTAACAAGGTAAAGGTTTGTACAAATGCATATTTATTGGGCACTGTTCTTTGCCCAGCATTGTCTTGGATATACTACAAATCTACAAGTCGACTCTGATTTTTGCAGTTTTCTGTATCCATGCTGTAATATCTCCTAGAGGCTAGCAGCCCCATGGTATTCTTGTATTTTGTGATAAAAGGTGCATATTATATAAAAAAAATACACTGCTGAAGTGTATAACTGTTGTACAGGGTGCACTTGATGTTTTATTTATATAAATAGAAGCACTGTGCTTGTGCATTTTTCCATTATTTATATAATTCTTACCTTAATGGTATCACGAGCTAGTGTTTGTTTTTAAATAAAAACGAAACGGGCATGTATCATGTTATTTTATTTTTTATTTTTAACAGTGGCTCACTATGTAGCCTAGGTTGGCTCACCTCTCCTGGGTTCAAGCCATCCTCCTGCCTCAGCCTCCCAAGTATCTGGGACCACAGGCGTGTGTCATACCTAGCTTATGTATCGTTTTATCAGGCACATGTTACCTTCCTAAGATAAAGTCCGGCTAAAATGAGTTGAATTCTTACTTATGAACAAAAAGACCCCGCCTGAGAACTGTTTGGGATGTGATAATAGAGTGTTTTTATTTCTTTACACTCTGCTCCATTTCCAGTGACCTAGCTAAGCACTCTTATATATTTTGTGTATGTGTTATGTATACATATATATGTGTGTATCTATATCGGCACCAATGCCTATATTTTGGGAGCTTCATGATATCACACAATCCTATGCTGCGTCAGAAAGATTACGTGCCACTATTCCTGTAAGAGGTCAAGCATCAGAAGCCCAGAAATAGTAAAGGCCTTGTCTAGAATTATAGAGCCAGAAGATGATAGATGAGAGACCATAACCAAAGTTCCTGTAGCGACATCTCATAAAAATGGCAGGTGGAATTCAGGACTACCCTTTCCTCCAGTAGAATACACACACACCGCCTCTTTGACATTAACCCTTGGTGTTGTAGAACTTGAAACAAAGTAGGGGTCTAGGGGTGTGTGCCTGTGTCTACTGTCCCTAACCAATTTGAGAGGCATTATCTGTGCACATATGTGTTATATCTGAAAGTGTCCTGTGCAGTAAAATTCAGGTACCTCAACACTGAGTTAATGTTTTAGTCCTCAAGTAACAAAGAAGGTTTCTTTTATTTGAAAGCCCCATTTAAGAGTTTAATGCATTGCTTTTTAAAAAATTCTATCACAGGCTCCTTTCATAATCTGTTGGGCATTAGGGAAACCTCCCTTAGAAAAATAAAAATAGACATAAAGACACAAAGTGTAAAAAAATTCTGAAGGTTCACAGATCCCCTGAAGCTCATTCATTGAAATCCTAAACACTTTTTGAAGCACGTGCTGCAGTTGTCTTCCGAACACCTGGGTTGTTTGAAGTTTAGCTCCCACTGTGCCCAGACTCTGCGGGACCAGGAATCTACCTTTTCAACAAGCCAGTCTTCCCACACCTCCCAAGCAAATGCACTGCAAAGCAAATAAGGGATCTCGGGGCTCAGATATTTATAGAACTCATATTAAAAACCAAAAGTAAAAGTACAATGTGACCCAAATATCTCGCTCCCGGGTGCGCACTCCAGGAATTGAAGTCTGCAGGCTGTGGAGACCCCGACACGTCAGTGCTTGCCGCGGCATGGTTCACACGGCCAAGATACGGAGCCAGCCCCAGTCAGTGCCCATCCAGCAGGTGAGTGGAGAAAGAAGCTGTGGACGCGCACACGATGGAGATTCGTTTGGCCACAATGAGGAACAAGCTCATGTTATTTGCAGGAAAACAGAATTGAAGACCAACATATTAAGTTCGATAAGTAAGACACAGAAAGACAAGTAACACACGTTTTTGCGTATGTGCAGAAAAAAGAGGTGACATGCAAGTGGAAAGGAGGTAGAGGGAGGAAGGGCAGGGGAGGGAGGCACTGGAGCGGACCTGATCGCAGTATGATAGACGTGTATGAAGATACCATGATGGCACCGTCACTCTGTGTAATCAACAAGCACTGGTCAAGTGACAGAGAATATCAGGGCTAGCCTAGAAATCGGGAATCTGAGCAGGAGCTTAAAGCAGAGAGGAAGAAAGGAGGTGGCAGTGAGGGAGGGGAAGAGCGGGACAGACAGGGCTATTGGCGCAGCCACGTGTGAAGAATAGCAGGTCTACCTGGGGACTGGAAGGAACCACAGCAAGACGACCTCCTAATGAACCAAGAGCAAAGCTGTAGGAACAGCACAAAGTCTCCATGCCAGAAGCAGCAGCGCCCACCCAGGCTCGGGCAGCCTTGGCAACGGAGGTTCCAGCAATCCTGGTGGCACACAGCCAAATTGGGTTTCTTCTAGTGAGAGGGAAGGAAGTTGTGAACATGTATGGGAATAGTACTCACCAAGCTAAACAATAGGAGCTCTCAATGACTTCAAGAGCTAATCATAAGCTAAACGCTGAAGGGATTATTTGCAATAGAAGAGGGCTTGTTAATTATCTCTTCCAACTTTCTCATTTTAAAATGTTTTGGATTTTTATCAAATGGTATTACTATTTGAGACACCTGACTCCAGGGCTAGCTTGTATGTGTTAGGCAAGTGGTCTACCACAGAGCTGCAGCCCCAGCCTGCATAACATGAAGTGAATTAACAGTTAATATAATGTTTGAAGTATGATAAAAAAATATGGTGAATGCCTAAATTTTTAAAAATTTACTACAGTAAAAACACATTGCCGTGAATCCCTTCAACACACTCCCCCTCACTTCACACACACTCATCCCACTTTCTTGCCGCTTTCTGCAGCAGCTCTGGAGTCCTCTTTCCCAAGGGTCTTTAGTTGTGCTGTTGTGACTGCCTCAGTGTCCTGAATCAATTCAAACTGTTCATCTTTCAAAGCCATTTTGACTTTTGAGAAAAACCAGATGCTCAACAGCGCTAGGTTTGGTGAATGAAGTAGATGAGGACGCTCCGTGATGTTTTTACAGGCCTGCCTTTCCGTTGGATGGCCCCAGCGTCAGCATTACCCATATTCTTTTTTATACCCTGTAAAGACACCCAGGAAAGGGGACTTCCAGAACTGCTTCAGAAAGTGGCAAGAACCCAGGTGTGGAGGCGCATGCCTGTAACCCCAGCACTCTGGAGGCTGAAGCAAGAGATCACTGAGAATTTGAGGCCAGCCTGGGCTACACAGTGAGTCCAAGGCCTGCCTGAACTGCATAGCGAGACCCTTTCTGAAAGCGCCCCCAAAGTGGCAAGAAAATGGGATAAGTGTGTTCAAAGTGGAGGGATTTTGAGGGGGGTTAATGCCAACGTATCTTTCACTGCAGTAAGTTTTCTTTTACTTGAAACACATCATATTTTTTATCAGCCCTTTACACTCTTTCTTGTATGGTGGAGACGACAAGTAACCTGCAGGAACGCAGCCCTGATGACCCTAGCTTTCTCCCCACAAAACCCATTTTCCAGCCTCTGATCTCTTCACTGAAAGGAAAAATAATCTGTGCTGTTTTAAGCCACCCAATTGGTGATCATTAATTACAGCAACAACAGGAAATTAATACAAAATAGATCAGGACTTGCGCGAGCTGCGCCATGAGTGACCGGCCAGGAATCACACCCGATTGCCTGACCACACTGTGATCCTCACCCCACCCACCTCTGGCCCATTCCTCTTTCTGCTTGGTTTTGTTTTCTGACTTTGTATCTTTTACAGGTTTTCTGTAAATACCTTCCTGATCTCAGGGTTTCTTTGTGCTGAATACACAGAAGACAGTACCACTTCTGAGACCAGAACCGGGACGGTACGCGGGTGGGAGAGACAGCAGTCACATTTCTCAGGGCTTCAGTGGGGAGGGGGACGCTGGGAACGAAGAGCCAGCCTGAAGGAAGAGGAGCAGTTACTCACCGTAGCGCCCGGGACTGGGTCATGATGCACGGTCTGCTTTATATGTTGCCACATCTGCTTTGCTAATGTACCACTTAGGATTTTAAAATTTATGTTCAAGAATACATTGTCCTAAAATTTTAACTTCCAGTAATGTCCTTGTATGAATCTGGTCTCAAGAGTATGCTAACCTCATAAAATGGGATGGATGATGTTTTCTTTTTTCTTGTTCCCTGTAAGTTGAGAAAATAGAAATCATTTGATTCTGGAATATTTGCTAGATTTCACCAGAGGAGCCCTGATGAGCTAGAGCTGTTATTCTATGTATTATTGCTTAAGAGGTTAAGTTATTCATTTATACAGATTTAAACATGATTAAGCTTTTGTCATTATGTTGTAACCCTCCTTTGGAAATTTTTACTCTGAAATAATCACAGATTCATATAAAGTTGCAAAAGTGGACCAGACAAATCCTGTGTACCTTTGTCCTCGTTCCCCAGGGGGTTAGACTCACATGCTCCTGTACAGGTTGACGGGGATTGACACTGGAAAAATGTGCGTGTATAGTTCCAGGTCTGTTTACCCCGCGTGTACACAACCACAGTGACAGCCACGGTCTGAGACCCTTCCGTCCCCTCCAGGAGCGCCCTGTCTGCCCCCTTCTGTGGGCAGGTCCTTCCACTTGCTTCCTCTGCAATCTCTAGTCCTGGCAATGACTGATTTGTTGCTCATCTCGATAGCTGTCATTTCAAAACTGTTACGGTATGTTTCAAAAATGGAATCATACAGTAGGTGACATTTTGAAATTGGCTTTAAGATAAGATTTTTTTCCCTTAGGGAACAAGTCTCACTATGCTGCCCAGGCTGGCCTTAAACTTGCAAGTCTCCTGCCTCAGCTTCCACAGCAACTAGGACTACAGGCATGGCCGCTGTCCTGGTGAGACTGGCTTACTCTGCTCACCAATACACTTTTGATCTTTGGTGGAGCATGGTTTGCTTAGCCACTCACCTATTGAGAGACATTTTGGTTGTTTATGTTTACAAGTAAAATGTATTGCATTCCTGTACAAATTTCTGGATGAACACAAGGTTTGATTTCTCTGGGATAATGTGCAGGAGTGTTCTTGTCAAGCTGTATGTTAAAGATATGCTCAGTTTTCAAAAAAACCCACTCAGTTACTTTCCAGAATGGCTCTGCCGTGTTATCTCCCTGCCAGAAATATGTGAGAAGCCTGGTTTTTCTGTATCATCACAGCATTTGGTATTATTGACTTTTAATTTTTGTCCATGACTATAGGAATATAGTGGTCTTACTATGGTCTGCATTTGTGTTTCCTTATGGTTAGAGATGTTAAAAATCTTCTTTGTGTTCATTGCCCATAGGTATATTGTTTGGTATTTTTACTACTGAATTTTAAGAGTTAGTTGTTTGTTTGTTTTCAGTACTGAGGACTGAACCCAGGGCGTTGCACTGAGTTACATTCTAGCCCTTTTAAAATATATATATATTTTTAAAATTTTGAGTCAAGGTCTTGCTAAGTTGCACAGGCTGGCCTTGAAATTGTGAGCTTCCTCCGTCTCCCCAGTAGTAGAGACTACTGATGCAGGCCAGCCTACCAGGTGAGAGTTCTCACACAGTCTACCAAAAAGTGTACATGTCAGGAAAAGAAAAGCTTATATAAATATTTTAATACTAAATTTACTGAAACATCATGAGAGTAATACAAATTACCTTGGTCTCTACAATTAAAAGAGGTTCTAAAAGTGGGGGCCACTGGCTTCCAGACATTTATTAGTATAGTGAACTGCTGAAGTGTGCAAACATGTTTTGGTGACTCTCTCTCTCTCTCTCTCTCTCTCTCTCT
>NW_004955607.1:454348-455438 GCF_000276665.1 Chinchilla lanigera
TTTGAAGGATAGTTTTGCAAGGACATCAATCTGGGTTGGAAGTTGTTTTCTTTCAGGACCTGAAATATTTCACTCCAAGCTCTTTTTGACTTGATGGCTTGTGTTGACATATCTGCTGTGATTCTGACTGGCTTTCCTTTGTAGGTGATCTGTTTCTTTTCTCTAACAGCTTTAATATTCTGTTCTTTTGTTGAATTTCTGGGATCTTAACCACTATGTGCCAGGTGTAGATTTATTTTGGTTATGTCTAGTTAGAGTTCTATATGCTTCACTTACCCAGATGTCCAATTCTTTTTCCATGCTTGGGAAATTTTCTGCTATTACTTCCACAAATACTCTTTTTATGGCATTTGCGCTGACACCTTCTGTTTCACTGATACCTATTAATCTTACATTATTTTTCTTTGCTTCGTCATGCAGCTATTGAATTTTTATTTCTTGGTTTCTTGTTATTTTTAAGAGATCCTTCCTTTCACCATCATTCATAGCAATACTGTCTTCAAGGTGTGAAAGTCTATCTTCAGCTTCGTTCAAGTAGTTTTGCCGGCTTTTGATGGAAGTTTTAATTTCCTGGATCTCTGTTTGAATCTGTTTTATTGATTCCAGTTCTTGCCTATACTGTTCATTCAAGGTTTTGATTAAATTACTATGCTCCTCTATTCTTTTTTCTATGTCTTCTTTAGATGTGCTAAGCAATTCTTTCATGATTATTGTCATTTCTTCTTTTTATCTCAGAGATTATTTCTGATCTGATTTCTTCTATGGCCTGATAGAATTGTTTCTTTACTTCAGCTGCTATCATTTTAGAAATTTCAGGTGTTTGACTTCCAAGCTCGTCTGTGTCATTATCTCCTGGACTTGTTATGGGTAGGGTAGAGGTCTGAGATTGCATTTTGCTCCTTCATTTTGTCATTTTCAGAGATGCAGAGGTTCCCTGGAGCTCAGCTTCACTCCCAGGATGATGTTGTAGTAGCAGGGCAAGGACCCAAAGGTCCCTGGTGTTTGGTGTGACTCCCTCAATGATGTGTGTGTGCAGGCAGGGTGTGATCCCCAATGTTCCCACAGCTGTCTGTGGCTCAGCTTGGCTTCC
>NW_004955607.1:456925-457578 GCF_000276665.1 Chinchilla lanigera
CCTGCTTTTTTCTGGGTTCCTGTCACATGGAATATTGTTTTCCATCCTTTGACTTTCAGTATGTCAATTTATTTTTAAATTAAATGTATTTCATGTATGCGGAATATTTTTGGATCTTACTTCATTGTGCCAATCAGTGTCTTTTGACTGGTAAATTGAGACCATTAACATAGATGGTTATAACTGACATGTACTGACTTATCCTTGTCATTTTCCTGTTGGCTCCACCTCTTTGTTTTCTCCTCCCACTATTTAACTGTTTGCCTTACAGTGTGGATTCCTTCTGTTGATGTTCATGTCATTACAGTCCTTGTTATCTCTTTCTAGAATGTCTTTCAAAACATTTTGGAGTGCTGGTTTGGTGGTCATAATTTTCCTCATAATTTTCCTGTTCTTTGTCATGGAAGTATCATATTTCTCTATCTGTTTTGAAAGATAGTTTTGTGGATTGAAGGTTGTTTTTCTTTAGAACTTGAAATACTTCACTCTAAGCTCTCCTTGACATGAGGGTTTGTGCTTAGTCATCTGTGATTCTGATAGGCTTTACTTTATAGGTCATTCATTTCTTTTCCCTAACAGCTTTTAAGATTCTATTCTTGTGTTGAATTTGTGAAATCTTGACTATGACATGCCTGGATTTAGATTTTTTTTTT
>NW_004955607.1:457678-464970 GCF_000276665.1 Chinchilla lanigera
GTGAACTGTTTTTTTTTAAGCATCATTTGTGCTATCTCCTGTTTTTTGCTTGATTCCAATCAATCTTGTTATTCCTCTTTGTCTCATCCAGCAGATGCTGTATCGATTTCTCAGAGTTTCTCGCTATTTTTAAGAAATCTTCCTTTTCATAATCACTAATCACAATCCTGTCTATATCTAAGATGCTGTCCTCACATTGGCTTAATCTGCTGTGAATACTTTCAATGGAATTCTTAATCTCCTGGATATCTGCTTGACTCTGTTTTATGGATTCCATTTATTTTATGCACTGGCCATTCATGTTTCCATCATTTTCCTAAGCTCCTCTATTTTTGTATCTGTAGCTGTTCTAGAGTAACTAAGCACATCTTTTGGTAAGGTCACCATATCTGTATTTATCCAAGAAATTATTTCTGATTTGATTTTCTCTAGAGCCTCATTCATTTGCTTTGCTTTTACCACTTCAGAGAGTCCAGGTGGATGGCTTTCAGACTGTTCCACCTCATTGCCTGCTGAGTTTGCCTTTGGTGAGCTGGACATCTGGGGCTGCATCTTGTTTTAGTGTCTTCTCATTTTGTGTTTTTAGTTTAAATCCTGGGTTGATGTTTGTAAATTGCCTATGGTGAGTAGTTTTATTGCTAGCATTTAGAGCCCTTAGGGAATGACTACTACTAGAAGTGTCTCCCAGGTATACTTGGTCTTGGGTTTTGAGTCTGTTGCAAGATCCTACCTCTGCAATTTACTGGGGATGAGAAGTTGCTGCCTACCTGGCCTAGCCCTTAGTTCTTTGGCACTGGCCTATAGTACTGCTTATAACCCTTAGGCAACCTCAGTTTTAGTATACCAGGAAGAACAACTGGTTAGAACTATATCACTTTTGCTGAAGTGTTACAATCATCAATAAGAATAGCACCAAACACAGCCTAGAAAAATGACAAACTATGCTAAGTATTAATGTACCACCTTTAACCATATGAATTAGATTTGTGGTTATATAACAAAATCTAAAATGAACCAGAATATTGTGTGCAGAAAATAATCACTTGATATGGAAATTTTACACTCAGGAGAAGAAATTTTAAAAGGGTTGGGGGAAAATAGAGAAATAGAAAAAGAACAGATTAGAAGCAAGCATGGAGGACAAAAGAAGATCACACTCCCTTTGGGAAACTAGTGCAAAAGACAGGAGGGAGAGAGAAAAGGAAGAAATAAAAACAAGAAGAGAACAACAACAAATAAACTGGAAACCATGTTCACACTCATATAAAAACAAAAACAATGAAGAAAAGATTTAAAAACCTAATAAACAAAAAAGAAAATGGAAATAAGAAAAGAAAAAAATGTCCATGTCAAGGTATGTCTTTGCTGCCACTGGTAGACAAGTTGGGCAAAATCCAGATCCATGGTGATCAATCTCAGCAACCCAGTAGCAGCTCCATGGTGGCATAGTGAATAATCCCATCAAACCTGTACCCCTATTTCCACTGAAGTTTAGGCTGGACTCTGGCTGGGCAGCTGGATCCCAACCCGCTCAGCCCACAGCAGTCCCCATGTCTCCTATGGGTTTGAACTTGGCTGGGAACCACTAGATGGAGCCAGCAGCCACTCAGGCTTCTAAGCTCAGTTGGCCTCTCTCCAAAATGGCTCCCAGTCAATCGCCCTCTCTTGCTGAAGCCCAAATGGGAACAACTCACCAGCTACTGCAGTCCACCTCTCCACTCCACTGGTACACTTCTCTGTGAAGACCTCTGGGATCACCAGCAGTTACCAGGTTTCTGGAGGTGCAAGCAACCCCTTCCACAAAGTGAGTCAGGCTCAGGGGAAAAGTGTCACCTGCCTCCTCCTCCTACTTCTTTGTTGAAGTCTCTCTCTTCACTCTCCTGTGGGCTTGTTTTCACTTCAAATCCTAGGGACGCACTTCTCTCCTTCTCTTCCCCATGTTGCTATGATTCCAGTATCTGGGCATCAAATCTCAGACAGGCTCTTTCTCTGCTGCTCACCACTCTGCCATCTCAGTATGTCTTTTATTATTATACTGAAACTGGGCACTGTAGTCTCACCTGGCTTCCTGAGCTCATGGGAAAGTGGTTGGGTGTGTGAACAGATATTCATTGTGTGTGTTGTGGGGATGATCCTGAGGGACCCTGAAGCTGCCATCTTACTCTACCTCCTACCTTGTAACTCTCATGTGTGAAATTCATGTGGTTTTCATTCTGTCTGGTGCCTGTTTTTCCTGTACACTCTCATTCATGGCTGTGTTTGAGCATTGTTGTTTTTGTTTTGAGACAGGGTCTCACTATGTAGTTCAGGCTGGCCTTGAACACCCAGTGATCCACCCCTAGTTGCGTTTGTTTTGACAGTGACTCCAACCCTTGGAATTTGACCTGTGGGAGTTCCTGGTGGCTGAGTCTAAGGCATCCCCTTGCAAGGAGAAGGTGTCTGTGCTGTCAGGGGCTTGTGGGTGCTGCCAACCCAGGGCCACTTTAGATTTTTGCCCCAGGGTTCTTTGTTCCCAGATGACCCAGCTAGTGCTGTTTTGGAGCGGAGATCCTAAGCGAGAGCATTTTATAATTGTAAATTCTAATGGATTTTTTTCCCCACCAACATCAAGATTTGAGATGATCAATTTTCCTCCTTGCTCCCAAAGAAGCCAGTGGTTCCATTTCACTTTTATGCCACAGATGCAGCTCTGGGGCTTCAGCCTGACTGGAGGGTAAAAAGCCTTTGGGCTACCACTCCCCCCTTGTGTAGATGCTGGATTTGGGGATCTTGTCCTGCTTTACTCTTGTCCATTCTTTATTCACTGTTCTCCTCCTAACCTTCAGGCATGTCCTCATAGGACAGGAAAGTGCTTGGGACAATGGGTGTGCATACACCTTACCTTACTCCCTCCCCACATGCCTTCAGTGCCTAGTGCATACAGTGCTTTATAGACACTTCCTGCGGATAGAGATGCAGCCCCACTTGGAACTACAACATGAAAAGGACATTTTGTCTGAAATAGGAAAATGATTCTTTTTTTCTTTGAGAAAGGAACATTTTGACATGTAAATATCCAGGAGAAGCAGTAATAAAAAAGGAACATTAAATATTCTTATATAATCATCTAATCCTCAGAAGCACAAAGGAAGAATACTCAGGCCATTTAAAACAGCAAGGAGTAGATCAATATGACCATCTTCTTTCTCAGGACTGCCAAATAATTCTGCCAAGGAATTCACTGCAGAGCTCAGAGGTGGCATCTGTGATACTCAATTGGACTAAAATGAACAATATGAGAGGGTGAGAGCCTGGACAGGTGTGGTATGCATGCCTTCAATCCCAGCCACTCAGGAGCCTGCCAGGAGGATTAAGACTTCCAGCCCAGCCTGGAAAACTCAGAGAGACACTGTCTCAAAACAAAACTGAAAAGGCTGGCATTGTACCCTAGTGATAGAGCATCTGCCTAGCATGTTCTATCCCCAGCACAGAGTAACAGAAAAATGGTCCCCATGGCAGTAACTAAACTCTTAGGGTGATCTACGAGGGATTTGAACATAATAGACCAATAAGTACTTGAAAAATTGTTCCCCTTTGAAGTAATCAAAGAGAAGAAAACCTATATAATACTAAGTATTACTATTCCCAAATCAAACGATTATTTTAAATCATAAAATCTAGTGTCAACTGCCAAAGTGGTGTACACCTGTAATCCCAGCACTCAGGAGGTTGAGGCAGAAGAATTGCTGAAAGTTTGAGGCCCACATGGACTACACAGTGAGTTCAAAGCCATCCCTAACTACACAGCAAAACCCTATCTCATAAAGCCAAAATAAATCAATCACAATATCCAGTATCAACTAGTGTTTGAAAAAATGGGCTCTCAAATACTGGTGGTAGAAGATCCTTTTTAAGTGATTAACAAAATTCTCATAAACCTTAAAAATGAACATATTTCACCTGGCAATTGTATTTCCACAAGTAGGCTTCATGTCTGTTTTGCTGCAGAGATGTTTACTGAATCAGTATTTTTACTTGTAATGGTGAAAAAGTGGGGACACCAAATAATGACAGAGTTACACATAACAAAGCCTTTACTGTATCCAGACACTCGATGGTTAACTCACCTGGACCTCACCCAAGATGCACTGTCTTAAAACAATACTGCTTCTCTGCACCGCGTGAGAGGCACTGTAGTTATCACCACACCAGGCACACATTGGGAGCTGCAGCACATAGGGTTAGCATCTTAGTCGCACACCCAGCACAGGGGAGTCAGGCTGCAAGCAGCACCTGCCCCATATCCACTCCAGACTTCAGACTCAGCAGCAATAAGAACAGTAGCCACACTGTGATGTCCAATGGGCCAGGGGCTGCGTGCCCATGCCTTTGGGGAAACTGTCACACAAGTGTGTCCATATTACCCAGGCTGCTCTTCTTGGCAGGACGAGTTCTACTCCCTGGGTATTATGGAGAAGAGAGGAGAGACAGCCACAGGATGCAAGAATCCCAGCACGTGTACACAGACACTGTGCAACCACTCAGATTATGATGCACAACTATGCTGCACTGCGTTCTAGAACAAGATCTGCCTAACACTTTTGACATGACCTATATTAAAAAATAAAACCATGTTCCATCACAACCTTGCCTACCAGTCAAACACCGAGGGTGAGCTGGCTCCCACCAGTGTGGCTGGGCTGGTCATCTACACTCAGGATGAGCTCTTGTCAGGTATTCAGTGGCATCTACAGTGCTTTGCACACACAGGTGAGAAACAAAGCTTTATAAAACAAAGCTTGACTTCAGTCCCTGTGATTTACTCTTGCATATTCTATCCTGTTCCACCCCATCCTTAAAATTCTCAGGCTGTATGCCTCTCTTTGGTTTCACCTTGAATTCACAAGCCTTGATTTGAAAGTAATCCTGGAAAAAGCCATGGTCCTTGCAATGGCACAGTGTCCACAAGGGGGCACCAGACCCCCAGAGGCAGGGTTGTGGCCTTGGGCAGGGCTCGGCCCAGCCACCCGTAGTGGGCACCTGTCGTCTCCAGCAATGGGCTCAATCCCCCCATCAAATGGTCAGACACAAACAGCCCCACACATCCAGGACCCTGGGCTATCAAGGCCTCCTGTTCCTGAATCTGAACTAGAAGCCATGAATGGCTGGAATGGTTGCAGCAGAAGAAACTGTGACAGGGAGGCTGTGTGGTAATGAGGGGTCCACAAAGCAAGTCAGGGAGCAGAAACCACAGATGGACAGCAGCTGTGGGAGGGCAGGTGGTGGGCAGGCCCGGCGGGGGAGGAAAGCAGTGGATGGCCAGATGACCACCGCCTGCCCCAGGCCAGGGGCTGCCAGTCCTCTCAAGACCTGCACACAAGGCCTCTGCACACCAGACCTCTCCGCCTCATGTCCTTCCTGAGGTCCCTCCTCGTTTCCTCCCTGTGCAGTAGGTGCCTTCTACAAAGAGACTGGGAAAGAACAGGGAGGAAGAGAAAAGGGAGATAAGTTCCCAATGTGAATCTTGTTGGAAAAGCAAACTACTGAAGTCTAATAAATCTGCTTAAAGTGTATGAGGTATGATCAAAACATATGGTGAATATTCAACTTTAAAAACTTTATCCCATAAGGAAAAGGAGAAAGAAACAAAAACAGAAAGAAGGGAAATATATATATATATAGAAGGATAGCTGGGATAATTATACTGCTGATGTCTACTGGCTTATTGAAAGGAACAGTTAATGCTTAAATTTTTTTGACCAATTTTGCATACTTATATCTGGTAATCTGAACAACTAATTTGAAAACAACAATATGCAATATAACAACCATTGGTGAATTCCTACCATCTTGTTTCATGAAGCTCTGTATTGTTTCTATTTTTTATTATTTTTATTACCTTTAATTGTTTGATCAATCCTACATTCTTATGATAATCTGAGCAACTTTGTTGAAGATAACAATATGTAACATAACAACCACTGTTAATTCCTATCATTTTGTTTTGAAACCCTGTATCATTTTTGTTTTTCTGATGTTTTATTTTTGTCTATGTTGGTTTTTTTTTTTTATTTTCTGTAACATACAAAAATTTTTTAATCCCAGTACAAGACACACAGCCAGGAATCCCTCTCAAAATCCTCCCCACTTCAAACACACTCATCCTACCATGTGCCAATGTCTGAAGCAGCTCTGAGCCCTCTTTCCCAAGTGTCCTTAACTACATTCTCACTGCCACCTCCTCAATGTCCTGCATCAATTCAAACCCTTTCCTGCCTGGTCAGTGTGACTTTGGGAAGAACCAGAAGTTACCCTGTGCCAGTACTGGCGAACAAGAACACAAAGACTTCACTGCAGTGTGAGAGTGGGACCGGTGTCCTGCCCAGCACAGGAGTCTTGGGGGAGACAGGGCCCGGGGCGGTGGGCAGAGTGGCCTGTGAAGTGTGTTCCAAAGTGGCTCCTGGGCGGGCAGGGCTCAGGCCTCCAGCTGAAATAGGACAAAGGCATGTCTCGCCTGCCCGGCCATCTTTGAGAGAAGGTGTCAGGCCACTGGCCAGGTGGGCAGTGCCAGTGCACAGCAGGAACAATGGAGGAACAGCTCACCTTTCCCTAGCGTCCCAACACTGACACTTAGAACCCAGGAGATGTAGGAAAAACTACGATCCTGGCCCCAGCACTGCTATTAATTGGACTGCAGGTCCTAGGTCCCCTCCGTCTCTGCAAGGCCCACCAGCAGGAAGACCTGTGACCGGCACAGGCCAGAGGCCTCTTCCACCAGCGGGCCCAAGGAAAGGCCCTGAGCTGGGGGTGCTGATGAGGGCGAGGCCGAGGACTGCGCTGTAATCGCGGCTCACCGGGCCATGCGGCTGGTGAAAGGTGTTCGATGTTTTACAGCCAACTCACTGCTGCTGAACCCCGGCCTGTCCAACAGCACGGGGCGCGGCTCTCAACCTGGAGCTGCAGTTCGCACCGAGCAATGAGACTGTAAAGTGTGCTCATTTAACCAACTCTGATACGAGCGAACCGTTTCTGCAGCAGGCCAACAGCAGCCGTGAGGGGCCCGGCCAGGAGTGGCCAAGCGGGAGAACGGTGCGAGAGAGTCCCTGTCTCAAAAGGCAAACAAAATGAAGCAAAAACTTCATGAGTGAGAAATTTGCACCTGGAATCTCACGTGGCACGGCTCCACAGAAAGGAGTCTCGCGTGGCGTGGCTGGGGGCGAGGGTCAGTCCCCACCCGGAGCCCGCGTGGCGCGGCCCGGGGGAGAGGAGTCTCGCGTGCCGTTCCTTCCTAACCTGAGGCGCGGACGGTGCAG
>NW_004955608.1:0-1134 GCF_000276665.1 Chinchilla lanigera
AAAAAAAAAAGTGAAAAAGAAACCGTCAAAATGAAGGAGCAAAATTCAATCTCAGACCTCCAGCCCATCCAGAACAAGCACAGTAGACACTGACATAGAAGAACTATGAAGTCATACACATGAAATATCTGAAATGATAGCAGCTGACATAAAGAAACAACCCCATCAGGATATAGAAGAAATCAGATTACAAATAATCTCTCAGGGAAAAAGAAAAGACAACCGTAATAAAAGAATTCCTGAGAACATCTAAAGTACACATAGATAAAAAATGGAGGAGCATAGAACAATAGTGGAAACCTTGAATGAACAATATAGGAAAGAATCAGAATACATGAAATGGAGATAACCAGGAAATTAAAAATTTCATTGAATGCTGGCAAAACTGCTTGAATGAAACTGAAGATAGACTTTCAGACCTCGAAGACTGCAATGCAACCAGAAATCACAAACATCTCTTAAAATAACAAGGAATCAGGAAATAATAAGTCAACAACTGCAAGATGATGCAAAGAAAAACAACACAAGACTGATAGATGTCAACAAAAAAGCAGGCTTCAAAACAATTGACAAAATAGGACTATATGCAGAAGTAATAGCAGAAAATTTCCCAAGCATTGGAAAAGAATTGGACATACAAGTGAGTGAGGCATATAGAACCTCAAATTAGCCATAGCAAAAATAAACCTACACACAGACATATAAAAATCAAGGCCCCAGAAATTAGGCATAGGAACAGAATATTAAAAGGTGTTAGAGAAAAGGAAACAGATCATCTGCCAAGCAAAGCCCAAAAGAATCATGGGAAATTTCTCAACACAAATCATCAAGCCAAGAGGAGCTTGGAGTGAAGTATTTCAGGTTCTGAAAGAAAAGCACTTCTACCCAGATTGATATAGCCTGCAATACCATTTTTCAAAATTAATGCAGAAATAAGATATTTCCATGAAAAAGGTCAAATGAAGAAATTCATGACCATCAAACCAACCCTACAACAGCACTAAAAGATATGCTAGACAGAGACAAAATTGACCTTCTTTTTCTAGACGCTTGTGGTGCAGGATAAGTTTTTTTTACTCATGCTCATTCTGTTTTACAGATGCGAGAATTCACGGCTGTAAGTTCCCCTCAGAT
>NW_004955608.1:15697-17226 GCF_000276665.1 Chinchilla lanigera
CGGACACTGCTTTCAGCCCCAGTGAGTCACACCCTCCCGAACACATGCACTGTATCAGGGCTCAACCAGTCTCCCCTGTGAACGGCAGCATGGAATGCCTTTTTCTGTAGATTCAGATGAGCAGGTGTGAGGTTAGATTTTGCCTTAAAATGTAGATTTGCAATCAGCTAAAATAGTTTGTTTTCTGGTGTAAATTTCATTTTTCTTTCTTTTCTGGGTTTTGAGAAAGTCCCACTATGTACTTTAGGTGAGTCTTGAACCTATTCTGTAGGCCAGGATGGCTTCAAAAGCCCCTGCATCAGCCAATGAAGCCCTGAGATTACAGGAATGAACCACCATACTTGGCCATCAACAGTTGCTTTCTTCTTTTCTTTATTTTGAGATTTTGTGGCCATCTTCTACTGATACGAATGCTTGCCGTTCTGTCACCCAACCCTGCCTAGGAGCCAAATGATATGAAGCCTCTACAACCTGGGAGCTAAATAAACATTTCCATCCTTAACTTTGGATGTTGGAGTACTTTGTCTCAGCAATGAGAGGAAAGTAACTAAGGCATACTACAGTTTTCAGTGTACAGGTCTTTTACATCCCTCATTAGGTCAACCCATAGGTATTTCATGTTCTGGGATACTTTGTTTTGTTGAGACAGGATTGTTCTATGCAGTTAACCCTAACCCTAACCCTTCAGCTCACTTTGTAGGGATATTTTCACTAGTTCAGTCTTGGCTCCTGGGAATCACTGCTCCCCCTCATTTCTGGACCCTTGCCTGTGAATCTCCTCAGAGCTATTGTGTACAGAGGTGCCCTCCTTTGATGGTGTGAGGATGCTGCCCAGTAGCACAGGCACAGCAAACGTGCCATCAGGTCCCCACAGCTAAAGTTCACCAACCCTCCTGTGTGACTGTGGAGGCTTCCCAGGGCCTCTGAACCCTGACTACCTACTGCTGACCATGGCATCTACTTCCTCTCAGCCAGGACTGCAGGGACAGCAGTAAGGGGAACTAAGCCCACATCATCGGGAAGAGGTGAATCATCATTCAGAGACAAACTGGATGCCAAACTTCGAAATATCTACAAAAGCAGTAAGAACTGAGCCTTATAAATGGCAGTAACCTTTATAAACTCTGAACATATGGCCAGCTGCACCTGGCTCATGGTTGACAGACATTCACATCAGGCAGAAACAAACTGAAACTTAGGTTTGTTTTTGTTATTGTTTTTATTTTTGAGACAGGGCCTCAATAACTAATTCAAACTAGTCTTGGACTCACTTATGCAGCCCAGACTGCCTTTGACCTCACAGCGATCCCCCTGCATCAGCCTCCTGAGTGCTGGCCTTACACACATGTCCCACTATGCCTGGCAAATTTCGGTTTTCATTACAATAAGCTAATATGTGATTGTGTACCTAGGAGTGTTCCAACCAGGCAATCAAGGAAAAGGAAAGTTTCTGCCTGGCCCGTTGCCTCATGCTTAGCATTCCAGCACCCCATTGGCTGAGCAGGATGATCACAACTTCAGCACAAATC
>NW_004955608.1:21438-22087 GCF_000276665.1 Chinchilla lanigera
GTGACCAAGCTGGGCGTAAACTTGCAATCTACCTACCACAGCCTTCAGAGTGTAGGGATGACAGGCGCCCCACTAAACTCCTGGCACCCAAGTTGCACTTGATTGACATGCAGCCTACAGTGACCTTGAACTCCACATCCTCTGCCCTCAGCCTCTCTGTGGATTGGATTAATGCTTGTCACATTGGGAGTTCCAGGCAAGCTTGAAAGACATACCTGAGACTAGCTCACAAACACAAAACTGACATGCTTTCTCATAAAGGATAGATCAAAGATTCTGGTTTTCTGGTTTTAGAAGTTAATAACTTTCTTTAGAGACAGAGTTTCATTATTCAATTCAGGGCGGGCTTGAACTCACTATACGGTCCAAGCTGTTGTCAAACTCCCAGTGATCCTCCTGCCTCAGCTTTCCAAGTGCTGGGAACACAGGCATTTGCTACCATGCCACGTTAGCAAGTTAATAACTTCTATTTACTTCAAGTTTCAAAGTAAGGATAGAGTATAACTCCCTGTTTGGGCACTTTCCTAGCATAGACAAAACCCTATATTGATTGCCCATTCCTTGTTTTTTTTATTATTTTTTTGAGAGACGATCTTGCTATGCAGTTCATCCTGGCCTAGGAGCTCACTTTGTAGCCCAGGCTGGTCTT
>NW_004955608.1:27495-28348 GCF_000276665.1 Chinchilla lanigera
GTCCTCCCAAAGAGGGACAGACGTTCCTCTCTGGGCCCAATGAATGTGCTCTAGAAAGAACAGACAGTGGCTTAATGGTTACCTATCCCATTTGCATAGCTGTCATTTTTTTCTTTTTGATGTTCTCCCTAGGAGTGCAGTCTGCTCACTCCTTTTCATGAACTTCCCTTTATTCAGAAACACAAATAAATATATTTCTAATGTGAGCTCATGGAAATTTTTCCTTTGCATTCACCAAATTAAGGTACAAGCCCTGGGCCAGGGATATAGCTGAGTGGCACAAGTGCCTGCCTGCCTGGCAAGCACAAGGTCCTGAGCTCGATCCCCAATACCACAAAAAGATAAAGAAACAAATAACATTGAAAAAGTAAATAAATAAATAAAGTACAAGTCCTAAAGGATGTCGGGTGTTGTGGGAACCCTGAGCAGACACACATCTATGCACCCTCGTGCACACAAACACAAGGCAACGCTTCCTCTTAAATGCGACTCGTATTTTCAGCTTTCCTCTGAATATTTTAGTTTATGTCTAAAGAACACACAATCTGTTAACTATTGTAAGTCTATATTAATTTGTTTGTGACATGGTTTTATTTTTTCATAAAATAAAGAAAAACTGCCTGCTAATCCTGTGTGAGACGCTCTTGACTAGAGGGACAAAATGCAACGGGGACTCCCTCCCTGTCCTCAAATGCTCTGCATCTCTGGGACTTGTGCCAGGGTCCCATTCATTCCTGTGCCCGTCTGTGTTTCTAACACCTGCCTTGACAACAGGCAAACCTTCCCCCACAACTTTCTCCCATGTTCCAAGCTTAGGTTGTCCTGCCTCACTCTCACAGTCTTGTGATGGAGG
>NW_004955608.1:38160-39381 GCF_000276665.1 Chinchilla lanigera
CAACACTGCCAGAGAACTACGACTGCAGATGCGCATTGGGATCTTCCCAAATAATTTCTCCTGCTTCTCTCATTCCCTACACAAGGGACACACTTCTCTTTGTCCGGGTCAGATGGTCTCACTGGTCCCTCTGACTGCCCACACCAGGCACAAGAAATTGCACGCCATGTTGCCTTTACCCAAGCCTGCTGGTCTCTCCTGTTCCCCATCCCCCGTATATTACATATGATATAGAAAGGAGTATGCACTGGTGAAGAATGAACTTGGTCGGAGCTCCCCCCTTGGACATCCCGGAGATTCCCCTGAGCCAACAGCCCCTGTGGGGGTGGGCAGATGAGGGTCTCTGCCTCCATGGAAGAGAGTGTTGGGATATTTTTTCCAGCAGTGTGGGGAAGAAACCCAGGGCAATTGTGCTGAGCTTCATCCCAGCCTATTGTTATGTTTACCTTTGAAAGAGGCTCTCAATAGATCGGGCTGGGCTCCGATTTTTGCTCATCCTGCCTTATCTTCCCAGAGTGCAGGGTTGTAGGTGTGCACTGCTTCACCTGGCTGGCGTGGTTTTCACACTTCACCCTCCAAGTCACACGCTACAAGATGAGCCACCCTATCTCCTGGGATCCCACAGCGGTCCTCTACAAACATCTTCAGATGAACCTTCTGCAATTCTCTATTCCTTTCCTTTTTTTTTGAGATACAAGGGACTGAGGCTTGGGCCTTCTCACACTGCACACTGAGCAGTATATGCAGCAATGTATAATTTTGATTTTTAATTCTGAGATAGGCTCTTAATAAGTCACTGAATTGCTCAGGCTGCACTTCTGCATTTGTTCCTCCCACCTCAGCCTCCCAGAGTACTGAGATTTCAGAATGTGCCACCACGTCCAGCTGAACTTCTGCACTTTTCCACTCTACCCAAGCTATCGAAAGAAGTTGGTCAATCAGCTCTTCAAAACATTCAGGTTGTCCAAGCCCCTTGGGATCCTCTGAGCCCCTCACCTGTGGGTCCACCTACTGTTTGGTGGATGAATGTGGGCAAGTTCCTCTCCCTGGCCAGGTCCCAGGTTGGCCTGCTGCAAGTGAGAGGAAGTCATCATGCACATTGGGTTTCTGAAAAGATTATTTGAGATACTGGATGAAAACCACCAGCTCCACTGCTATTGGATGGGCAAAGAAACCTACACCATCCTGCCTCATCTTCTCAGGGTATGAAGGCTAGACCAG
>NW_004955608.1:42401-44118 GCF_000276665.1 Chinchilla lanigera
AGATGAACCTTCTGCAATTCTCTATTCCTTTCCTTTTTTTTTGAGATACAAGGGACTGAGGCTTGGGCCTTCTCACACTGCACACTGAGCAGTATACGCAGCCAATGTATAATTTTGATTTTTAATTCTGAGATAGGCTCTTAATAAGTCACTACATTGCTCAGGCTGCATTTCTGCATTTGTTCCTCCCGCCTCGGCCTCCCAGAGTACTGAGATTTCAGTATGTGCCACCATGTCCAGCTGAACTTCTGCACTTTTGCACTTTACCCAAGCTTAGGAAAGAAGTTGGTCAATCAGCTCTTCAAAACATTCAGGTTGTCCAAGCCCCTTGAGATCCTCTGAGCCCATCACCTGTGGATCGCCTGCGCCTAAGATGTCCACCACCTACTGTTTGGTGGATGAATGTGGGCAAGTTCCTCTCCCTGGCCAGGTTCTAGGTTTGCCAGGTGCAAATTAGGGGAAGTCATCATGCACATTGGGTTTCTGAAAAGATTATTTGAGATACTGGATGAAAACCACCAGCTCCACTGCTATTGGATGGGCAAAGAAACCTACACCATCCTGCCTCATCTTCTCAGGGTATGAAGGCTAGACCAGAAAAGCAGACCTGGGTGGAGGGGAAAGGACAAAACTTCCATTGAGGGGATGACAAGAACACAAACTTGCTTGCAATAGCCGAAGGGTGAGGAAAGGCTGAGCCCAGGACTTAAACAGTGCTGATTCAGAACCCTGACCACTAACCTTCTGTGTCCCACGCAGCTCTCAACGTTCCCAGGGGAGTAAAATGGCCAGAGGATTGAGAAATAAAGATGAGAGACAAAAGCTGAGGACAGGTAGAGCCCTTCCTCTGGCTGAGAAGAAAAGAAGTGCACAACCACTGAACCTGGTTTATTTATGCATTTGACAAAGTGAGAGTCACGTGACACAAGGTTGCCTCACAACTCATGGCTGGGCAAGTGTCAGGCAAGGTGATTCTCTGCACTGAAGCAGCTTGATTGCTTCAGGCACTCTTCATTCTCAGATCAGCCGTGTCTTGACCCCACACATATTACTGATTTCTAGCCTCAGCCACTGCCTGCACTAACCTAACATGAACTCTGTACCCACAGCAACATCAATCACACTGCTACATCCATCACAATGCCCTTCTGTGCTCCTGGACACAAGCAGGGAGCCCAATCCAAAACCAAATTTCACTTCATGAACACATTAAGTCACCCACAGGAGGACGCTGCCCCAACCCCCGTAAAATGAGCCCATCAGCAGGAGCTCTGGAATTCCAGCTGTGGTGCCCGACCTCTCCAGAGGAATATGTTCTGCTTCTTGCAATAAATCTTGCAATCACTTTGCAACTTCTCTGGACTTCACTCTTTGGTTTCTATGCCTGATTCACTGCCCAGACCCAGGTACAAGCCAAGCTTAGTAGTCACAGTCAGACAGGGCACTATCCTCGTGGATGTTTAAACAGATGTCCCCGGGTGTGGTGTTGCATGCCTGTAATCCCAGCACTCAGGATGCTGAGGCAGGAGGATTGCTATGAGTTCAAGTCCAGCCTGGCACACATAGTGAGCTCTCAGCCACACTGGACTACAGAAAAAGAACTGTCTCAAAAAACAAACAAGCAAACAATAGATACGGTCATGATTTCCGTCATTACTAGTCACATTCCCTGCTCAGACTGAGGAAAACATTGCTCAGGAGTTAAAATCTCTGATGA
>NW_004955608.1:45672-46776 GCF_000276665.1 Chinchilla lanigera
TGTTCTCAGAGGTTCTTCATCTTCTCACTTGCTGGCTCTGGCTGGCCGTGCTGCCCTCTCAGCTCTGCCCCAGCTCACATTCCTAGATTTCATCCTCTCAACCACTTCCCTGAGATTTCCCCCCACCTGACCCACCCTCTCCCTGTTGGGGCAGCAAAAGCTGCCCTCGGGTGGTGCTGGGTATAAGAATTTCTGCTGGGGCTTTGTACAAGTCCCTTAGGATTTACGAATGCCCTCTATGCAAATATCTTTCAATCATCATAACTAGATCCCTGCAAAGGTACCAGGCATTTGAGATGATTTCAGTCATTCAGTTGGGCCCACTAAAATAGGCTGCATAATTGCATGGCCACCGTGCTCACTTTTAGTGGTTTCTGGTGTTTCAGGAGGTTTTTTGTTTTGTTTTGTTTTGTTTGTCTTTTTGACACAGGGTTTCACTAGGAAGTACAAACTGGCCTTGAACTCACTTTGTAGGCCACGCTGACTTTCACCTTATAGCAGTCTTACTGCCTTAGTCTCCCTCCACCTCCCACAGTGTTGGAATTATAGGCATGTGCTCTCATAGTAAGTTTGGTCTGACTGTCTTTAAGGTAGACTTTACCCAACTCTTCTCCCCCAGTATTGCAGATGGAAGCCTGGGCTTTTGCAATGAGCAGTATCCATTGCCCATTTTTGCATATTTGAAAACAGAGTCCACTAAACTGGTAAATTGCCCAGGCTGGGCTTCACCTTGGAATCCTCCTAGCTCTGCCTCCCAGAGTGCTGGGATTATACGCAGGTGCTACCAAGCCTGGCTATCATCCAAATTGTGAAGACCAGTCTCACCCCAGGTGGTCCGTCTCCTCTCTTTGCGAGCACATGATCTGCTG
Organism: Chinchilla lanigera; assembly: GCF_000276665.1. Lineage (NCBI taxonomy): Eukaryota > Metazoa > Chordata > Mammalia > Rodentia > Chinchillidae > Chinchilla > Chinchilla lanigera. Next base: position 46,542 of record NW_004955608.1, read on the forward strand.
TGAGCAAGTGCAGCACACATAGAGACTGCTGCTGTGTTTACCCTGAGCATGACATCGCAGACTTCACACACGTGTTCTAACTCTGGAATATTTTGAGAATTTTATGTAGTCAATTTTTTCAGGTTTTTTTTGTCTTTTTTTTTTTTTTTTTTTTTTGAGACTGGGTCTCACCATGCAGTTCAGGCTGGGTTTAAACTCACATTGTAGGGGCTGGGGATTTAGCTCAGTGGCAAAA
>NW_004955608.1:48606-56513 GCF_000276665.1 Chinchilla lanigera
TCATGAGAAGATTCTCACTGAATCACCACATTGCGTTAGCTGAATACAAATCTCATTATATTCCAAGCATTTTTTTTTCAGTCTCACAAAGTCACCAAGTTTCTTGTGCCAGACTGGAACTTGAGACCATCCAGCCTCAGCCTTGGAGATGCTAGAATCAAGTCCATACACCACTACTCCTGACTTCTAGACTTTTAAATACTTCTGTTCACTAAAATTATTATGAACTTTGTGGTTGTATGAATACATAAGTTACAGGCTCCTTTTCACACAGAAAAAAACAGCCAGGGGAAGAGGGGTGCGCCTGTAATACAGCACTGAGAGGCTGAGGAAGCACTTACATGCGTTCGAGGCCAGCCTGAGCTACATCATTAGTTCAGGGGCAGCCTGAACTTTACAGCAAGTCCCTGTCTCAAAAAAAATAAACAAAAACCCCTGAAACCTTCTGTGCTATAATGTGAAAAGTGGATAAGCCAGGCATGGTGGAGCACCCCAGTAATCCCAGCACTTGGAAGGCTGAGGTAGGAGGATCCCAGTGAGTTTAAGGCTAGCCAAGGCTACATATTGAGTTCTAGGCCAATCTGAACTATATCATGAGACCCTGTCTTAAAAAAAAAATGTAAAGTGAAAAAGTAGATCTGTTTCATTCCCATCACCATCCCTAACTGTTAAGTTTCACATATGTGAGAAGAATGTGTGGGAATCTGTATCTCAGTATTTTCCATCCTAACTTTAAAGTGCTCTATCATAGTTACATGGGTTTCACCACTGCCCACTAGACATCTTTCAGTAGTGCATGAAATGGCTGTGACCTGGAAGAAAGGGAGAAAGGGGATTACAGTTGTATAGACTTGGAAGTTTATAACAAACTGATAACCTGCTTTATCAGTGAGAGATTTCTGTGGTGTTTTTATTCTTTTGAGACAGGGTCTCACTATGCAGTTCAGACTGGCCTGGAACTCACTATGCAGCCCAAGCTGGCCTGGAATGTAGTGATCCTCCTGTCTCAACCTCCCCAGTACTGGGATTACAGGAGGGGGCCACCACTCCCAGCTCTGTGAGAGTTTATAATGAAGGGGAGTTGATAACAGCAGTACAGACTAGGGGGCTGTAGTGAGGTTTCAGGGTCAGACACATATGCAATCGAGGTATCAGGAAACAATGTTTTTATGCTTTGGTTTGCTTTTTATTTCTGCTTCAGTCTGGGTTAGCCTTGAACTCACCATGTACCCCAGGCTGGCCTTGAGTTCCAAGTGATCCTCTATTCCCAACCCCCTTCACAGTGCTGAGATTAGAGGTGTGGCTGCCATACCTGGCTGACATCAGTAAATTCTCAGGGGTTTCCCTAAGTCAATTCTGGTACTGAGATCACATGGCCATGAGATACTGAGGGAGGTGCTAATGCACCCACTGGACTTTCTGTGGTGGGACTGAGGGACGTTCAGTCATATGCCCAAGGTTATACAGCTCCCTGAGGACAGGGAGCAAGACAGAAGGTGGGGAAGACAGGAAGTCATTCTGGTCCCTCCCTCTCTGTTCTCCCCAGGCTCCACCTCCCTGGGAGGCTCAGTCCCAGTCTGGTCCAACAGCACCCCTCCCGTATGGGTTCCACCTTCAGCCCTGGCTCCTCCACCCTTCAGCTTCCCCTGCCTCTCTGAAGAGAAAAGCCTCGGAGCCTCAGGGCCCTTGCTGGGCAGCAAGTATAGGTGAGGGAGGATCCACTGGGAAAGGGTGAGTCAGGCCTGGGGTAGAGCAGGGTGGTAGATGTAGAAAGCTGGGTGTCACAGCACTGGCCGCTCATCTCTGCAGCACGGACCAGCAGGACAAAGTGATTCTGGGAGGCGGGGAATGGGGAGGGCAGTAACAGGGGAGACAGATCCTCCCCAGATTCACAGGAGAGACAGGGAAGAGGGCAGCGTGAGGAACACTGAACAAGCATAGATGCTAAGGAGTCTGGGCAGACTCCCTGCGATCCTTCACCCCAAATCCTCACTCCAAGTGGGAAATCACAGTGGAATTTCCCTCAAAGAACAAAGGAGGAATAGATACAGTTGTGAGCCCCATCACACATGAGGAAATCTGAGTTTGAGCAATTTGGACAAAGCCACCCATGCAAAAGACAGTTGTGGAGAACTGAAATTAGGTAACACCTGTTCCCCAATTTCCAATCTGCAATATAATACCCTTTCCTTGGTTGTGCCCTCCACAAATTTCATGGTGTGTTAAACTCATTTATTTGCTCTCCCATTCCTTTTTGTCTTTTTGAGACAGGGTCTTACTATGCAGGTCAAGCTGGGTTTGAGCTCACTTTGTAGTACAGGATGGTCTCAAACTTGCAATGATTCTCCTACCTCAGCCTCCCAAGTGCTGGGATTACAGCCATGCATCACCATGCCCAGTTGCTCTCCTCTTTTTTGATATGCCTCTTGCACACTGACGTTTGTACCCATATATAAAATCTGCCACATTATCATGGCGGTGATCCAACATAGCATAGCGTCCAAAACAACAAGGTATCACTCCAAGACTAACTTCCGTCTGCTTCTTTTCCCAGTCTAAACTCAACTCCCTGTATGCTTTCCATGCACGCACGAACAATTCCCCAATTAGCTCTTAATAGAACACCTTCACTGCCCATGTAAACTCTACCCACACCCCAGCCCATTTAATATACTTCTCCCTTGCCTCCTCCTCTTGTTCTTGCATTCTCCTGCAACCCTGCCACACCAATGAGAAGGGCTCTTTTTATCTCTCTTCTGTCTCTCGTTTGTGCCAAAAGCAAAATCTTACATGCCCTATCTTTCACACCCCATCTTCACCAGCTTCTGATTCATATCCAGTGGAACCCCAAAATTTGCACAGGTTTTATCCCTACAATTCCCAGGAATTGTGAGAAACTGTGAATTACATATATGGTCAGACAAATGCCTGCAAATGCCTATTAGCTTAAACCCTAAATATGTTATTTCTTTCACAGTTATGTAATTTAATTTAATAAATAGTGTTATAAATCATTAAAAGGTGAAAAGTGTTTGGACAGCATCTTTGGGATCTTGAAACTTTAAGAAGAACAAAACCAAGAAAATGAGATATCTACATGCTTTATAGCAACCTGTTACGATGCAGGAATGCTGGTGCATCTGCCAGAGATGGGTTACAGTGCAGAGGCAGACATTCAGAAGAAGCAAGGAGAACTGAACAACTTCCTCAGACTGACAACTTGAACATGTCTCATCAAAAAATCAATTGCAGAGGACATTTTTGGTTGCCTCAAAATTGAGGGGGGTTCTGTGAACAATTATTCGTTAAGTTCTCCAATGACTGAGGCTGTGAATGCTGAAACACAACTTCATGCTGGTATACTGTATTTTCATCCAGCAAAAGGTTTCTCAGCCTAAAAAATTTCAAAGGCAACTGCTCACACTTCCCCACACCCAGGTGATGGATGATGCGGGGAATGAAAAGGAGAAACAGATGCATCAGAGCTGTCCCTGCTTGTGCTAACTCTGGGGTAGGACTACAATCCAGTATTGTATCATTATTTGATTTTGTTCTGGACTTTTTATTTTTACTTTTTTTGTGAGACAGGGTCTCAATATACAGTTGAGGCTGAACTTGAGCTCACTTTATAGCCCAGGTTGGTCTCAAACTCACAATGATCCTCCTGCCCCCCAAGTGCTGGGATTACAGGCATGCACCACCGTGCCGGACCTGTGTAATTATTTGAAATGAAAATTATGGTGTTCATTTTATACTGTGCTTAATTTTCCTTAGCCAGGTGCACTGTGGGAACTGTTTGATAAGTTAGAGACTGGACCATATTATATTTCCATTTCCTTGGTTACATCTCCTTGGAATGAGGATCAGAATATTTTCCCAAAACTGAAGGGAGTCAGTTTCAGAATCCTTGGTTCTCAATTCCCAGCGCGTCCAGAGTTCAGGGTGCTCCAGTAGGAAATGGATGTTTTGTTCATCTCCTTGTTTCATCTGAGTGCTACCTGACATTCTTCCTCATGTCACTACAAGCACGTTTTGCTGCAAGTTCGTTTCCTGATGGGTGAGAAGGGGTGCCTCAGCCTTGTCTGAAAGGATGTCTCTTTTCTCAGTGTTTCCCGAGCAATCCTGACCTCCAGAATCACCAGGATGAGTACCCAGGCCCCACACACACTACAGAAACTGGCAATTCAGAGCTTGCTGAGGGACGAGGCTTTGGCCATGGAGGCCGTTGAACACTTGCCCGGGGAACTCTTCCCACCAGTGTTCATAGAGGCCTTCACCAGAGGATACACTGAGGTCCTGAAGGCCATGGTGCTGGCCTGGCCCTTTCCCTGCCTACCCCTGGGATCCCTGATTCGCACGATGAGCCTAGAGACTTTGGACACTCATCTGGATGTAGCCCTCATGCTAAAAAGGATGTTTCCAGCACTGTTGGATGGGCTCCATCAGCTATTGAGCCAGAAGGTTTGCTCCAGGTGAGTGTGAGCCAGGTATCCTGGAGGGAGGCCCTGGGATTCCAGGAAGGGACGGAAGGTGTCAGGGAGAGTGGGGACTAAATATGAAGCAGAGGCTTCTGATGGGGACTGACAGAGGATCAGAGAAACCTTGGGCATTGCGGGCCACCTGGGTGTGCACCGCTTGTTGGGGACGTAAGCTGATGGTAGAGGCTGCAGTGCAAGAAGCAACAAGTTCCTGACTCCTCCCACAGGCATGGGGAGTCGGGACAGGGCTGGAGCTAAGGGAGAAAGCAGAAGCAGAAATCTACAGCGTAGGAAGTGTACAGAAGATAGCAGTGGGCCTCAGAGGTGAGGAAGGTGCAGGAGGAAACTGGGTCCCGGCCTGAATTCTCAGACTCATTACTGCTTCACCCACAGGAGGTTGAAACTGCAAGTGCTCGATATGCGGGATGTGCACCAGCACTTCTGGAGGGTCTGGGCTGAAAACAAGTCGGAAGCCTGCTCCTCAGAAGCCATGAAGAGAAGACACACAGAGAAGACTGGGCCAAGGATAGCAACAAGGCAACCCCTCAGGGTGATTCTAGATCTGTGGATCAGTGAGGATCCTCTGGGTCCTCCTCCTCATCAACCATTCCTCCTCAAGTGGGTCCAGGAGAGGAAAGGTTCAGTGCAGCTGGATTGTACAAAGCTGTGGATTACATCCACGTGCTTTCCAAAGATCATGAGCGTCCTGGAAATGCTGAACCTTGATTCTGTGCAGCAGGTGGATGTGGGTCACTACTGGACACTCTCCACCCTGGCTCATTTTGCCCCTTACCTGGGCCAGATGCAAAATCTCCACAGATTAACTCTCTCTAACATCCCTGTGCCTGCCAGCCTTTCCGCAGAGAAGAGAGACCAGTTGGTCACCCAAATCACCTCTCAATTCCTTAAGCTTCACTGTCTGCGGGAGTTTTATATGGAATCTGTCTTCTTCCTCGATGGCCACATGGACCAGGTGCTCAGGTAAGATGTGGAGCTCTCTGTAGAGTCACAAGAGCCTTCCTCTGTTCTAGAAAGACAGTAAACATGGACAGTGTGCCCACACAGGTGATTTCAGGGATATCAAAGGCTACAGAATCACTGCACTTTTCACTCCTTAGTCCTACAGCAAGGTGTCACATGGGCACTACCCTGCAGTAGCTAGACTGGAAAGGGCGACTGTGCCAGGATACCAGGAGCCAGGGGTCAGACACAGTGAGGGCAGATGTGTGATTTCCCCTTAGAAAGTACATTAAGAGTAAGGTGTAAGAAACAGACAAGACACATGGCACTGAGGGAAGACAAGAATTCAAACCACATCTTCAATGTGTGAGCCACTTGCTTAAGAGATGTGAGAGACTGCGAGCCTGTCATTCCATCCCCCACCGAGAGAGGCCACCCTTGAGTCCAGCAGAGACTGCAGAACCTCAGCTGGATGTCACTGCTTTCCCCCATGCCTTCCTCATCCCAGACATCAGTTGCTATGTCCTCCCTCTTCCTATGCCATACTATTCTCCTTCCCCTTTCCCATTCCTTCCTTGGATCCGGCCCAGTCCCTACTCTTAGTGCCTGTGGAGGACACAGATACTGACCGCTCCGTACACTGCTGCCTCCCCCATTAGCTGTCCTCTCCATCCACAGTTAACATCCTGAGGCTGAGCAATGCCCTAGGTCTCTCTGATCTGCCCGGAAGTCAGAATAGGAATCCTCTCCTGCATGGGGTGACCACCAGGGGGGAAATGCAGGAGTGTGAAGCTGATGGCAAAGAGCAGGAATGCAGAGTGGCAACGAGGTACCAGCCTCTGTGCACAGCCTTTTTAGCAGCCCCAGGGTTTGAGGCCAGATCTTTTCTGATTTGCCCTTCCTGCCTGTCTCCTGCTGGCCTCTTCAGGAAAGAGCTGTGGTTTTCTGCTTAGGAGAAAGCAAAGGGGACTGTCGAGCCTGGGGACTCAGCCAGTCAGGCAAGTGATGGTAAATGACCTCAGCCTCTGTTGGGGTGACTCAAAATGACATCTGTTCTACCTTGGAGTTGCTTCCCACCATCCAATACTTTCCACCTCCAATTGCCAGATCTAACTGCTTGGTCTCTCTGTAGATGCCTCAAGTGCCCCTTGGAGAAACTCTCACTAATTCACAGCCCATTCTCACACTCTGACTGGGACCAGCTGCCACACTCTCCGAGCATCAGACACCTGAAACACTTGGAAATGTACGGTATCAGCCTGACTTCGTTTAACTTCCATCCCCTCTGCTTTCTCCTGGATAACACTGCAGCCACTCTGACCACCCTACACTTGCAGGCCTGTGGAATCACAGATGCCCAGCTCTTGGCCTTTCTGCCTGCCTTGAGCCACTGCTCCCAGCTCACTACCTTCAGCTGCATGAGGAACCCCATATCTGTAGACACCCTGGAGAGCCTGCTGTGCCACATGGCCTGGCTGAGCAACTTAAGAATGGAGATGTACTCTGCTCCTCAAGAAGCTTATGTCCCCAGGAATGCTGTCCACCAGCTGACACTGGATCAGCATCGGGATGAGCTGAGGAGGATCATGAGGCCATTAAACCACCCCAGGATAGTCTGGTTTTGTATTGCTCCTGTGGTCTCTGGTGGTCTCTGTTCCAGCTGGGGCGTCTCTTCCCTGCACTCTGCTCCATGCTATTGTTGTATACCTGTCTAGCTGGGTGCTTATATCCTATGCTTCCTCCGGGCACCAGGAACACAGAATATTTATTTCAGTCTGAGTGAGAGGGGACAGGTCAGACAGCAGCCAGCAGCTACCTTGGAGAAACATCGACCTGAAAGTAGAAGTGCTTTCTGTGGACCTGAGTGCTAGACAGGCTCACAAATAGCAATTTGAGTTTCTAATTGTAAATTCAGGCTTGAGATGAATGTGTGGACAGATGTAAAAAAGGATGTAAAAAAGGATCAGAAAGAAAGAGTTGTTTCATGGTTTCCTCCTTGATTATTTTACCTGGTTTCCAGCTAAGAGCTCACGAATCTGCGGTAACTGAGGAGAAAGGCCCTGACTTGTCTGATCAAGGAGGTCTGGCCTCAGGAACTCACAGCAGCAAATAGAGCTGTTCCATACTGATCATTCCCACCACACTGATCATTAGTGTTCCCTCGTCCCTGTTCCCTGGCTGCTTCCTGCCTGCCCTGCCCCTCTGCCTGGCCGCCCTATCTGGGAGCCAGCCAACCGTGAGCCAAATAAATATTTGTTCCCTAATGATATTGTGGGTGTCAGCCACTGTGTCCCAGTAATGAGAAGTTAACTAAAATATGGTCTCAACATCCCCATCCTGCAAGAAAACAAAACTTTTTTTTTTTCTTTTTTGAGACAGGGTCTTGCTATGCAATTCATGCTGGCTTTGAGCTCACTTTGTAGCCCAGGCTGGTTTTGAACTCATACTGATTCTCCTGCCGCAGCCTCC
>NW_004955608.1:58103-59164 GCF_000276665.1 Chinchilla lanigera
AAGGGCCAGGAGTAGTTGAGCCAAGTGTGATGGCTCACACTTGTGATCCTAGCACTAAGGACGCTGAATCAGGAGGATCACCAAAAATTGAAGGACAATTTGGGCTACATAATGAGTTCAATGCCAGCTTGAATATATAGCAAGGCCCATTCTCAAAAAAAGCAAGCAAGCAAGCAAGCAAGCAAGAAAGAAAGAAATGTAAAAGTGTGTAAGTGAAACCATTCAATTAAGTTTTTGCTTCCTCATTCCCTCATCAGTGCAGACTGAGAAGTCTGTCCTTAGAACACTGACCTTTTCCTCACACTGGTGTTCCTCAATTCATGAATCAATCTGTCTCCCCTTCCTCTCCTTTTTGTCTCGGTCTCTCTGTCTGACTATCTCTATCTCTGTTTTGAGATTTGTTTCAACGCATAATAACCACTTGCCTTTAAACTGAGTTTCCTATACATTAGTGAGATAACTTCCTTTAAACCCTCCACCCACATATAATCTGTTTAAAAGTCATCCCTGTGCTCTGCTAATCCATATGAACTCAAAGAAGAAAGCAGGTTGCCCTTGTAGGGAGGACCACAAATTTGAGCACAGTTGGGAAATTTTAGCCAGGTGCTCTCTCTAAATACAATAAAAAGGGCTGGAGGTTTAGCTCAGTTGTGAAGCACTTCTCCAGCACGGGCAGAACCTAGGTTCTACCCCAGTAAAACTCAGGCCCAAAAAACAGTAACAAGAGAAAAATCACTGTATTTTTAACTTCTGGATAATACGGTTCCATTAAAAGCACTCTCGGTCAATTTCATGACCTCAGCATTTATTTCTCCCTAAACTGTCATCCTCATTCACTACACAAAGCTTTGACCTAAATCTTGAAGATTTAGATTAGGTCCCTTGGGGGCCCTGTTTTCCAATGTGCATGGGCACAGGGTCCCTAGTCATGTACTGAAACACTTAGGGACCTTCAGGGATATGGAGATTCCTGCTCTGTTTTCATTGGGGGTGACATCACTGTCTTTACAACATTGTTCTAATTCTGGATTGTGTGTGTGTGTGTGTGTGTGTGTGTGTGT
>NW_004955608.1:60679-62204 GCF_000276665.1 Chinchilla lanigera
TGGGTGCTACCCACCCTGAATACCTTGGAAAAATAAATGGATAGAAAGAGCTGTGGTCGTCCTTTTGTGCTTTGTTACCTTCTGCCCACCAGGAACTGTTTCTCTAAAATGCCTGCTGTGCCTCTTTGCCTCAGAGACAACCAATTATGTGAGCTAAATACACATTTCTACCCTTAACTCATGAGTGCTGAGAATTTTTCTCAGCAATGAATAAAGTAACTAAGACAGTCACACACTAGAAACTTCTTTAATATCTTGGAAGACTCAATGTTATGAATTAAAACACATCGTGCTTTATGTGCATTATGTACACAGCACATGTAATACACTGCAGAGACCTAGGGCCAGTGGTCCACCTCCAGCATCATGAACACACTTCCTCTGCTCCTGAGAACAGGCGAGGGCAAGGACACAGGGCACAGATATGACAGTTTCCCACGTGGCCACCACCTCATCAGGATTCCACAGAAAAGCAGAGCTCTGGCAGCCAGCAGGGCTGTAGATGCGAGCACAAGGCTGAGTCCATCTCTGCTGCAGCTGATTCCAAGCTGTGGGACAAGCCTGCTCCTTCCTGTTCAGTATGGCTAGGTGAGAACAGTTTTGTAGCAGTGATGGCTTTCCACCTGTACCAAATCAGCATAGTGGCCATCCGACATGGCGCAGTGCCTAAAACAATAACGTGTCCCTCCCAGACTAACATCCACCTTCTTCTTTCTTCAGTCTAACCACAATTTTCCATTTTACTTTCACTCGTGCATGATTCCCTCCTTCCCAATCAGCGACTATTATGTCACTTAGACTGCCCCCCCTCCAAATCCTGCCCTCAGCCCAGCTGAATGTATCCTTTGTCGCTCTGACTCCTTCTCAGAGGGTCCTTGAATCTCTTTAGCAGCCCTCCTGAGCCCAACAATAAAGGCTTTCTTTATCTTGGTTCCATCTCTCACTCATGCCAACCCTTACATTTTCATGCCATGTGTCGGACAGGTTGGGGCATGTGGCTGCTAAGGGATTTACCCCCTTGGTTTGAGCTCCCCTTTGCCAATGAGCCACCTTTTCCTTTATTGCTCACTCCTGCCTTTGCCACTGCCAGCTTTCATCCAATATAAATCCATCTCCATTCTCACAGGTGAGCCCCCTCCTCAATCCGGGTGTTCCTGTCTCGTTCTCTCTCATTCTCATAGATTGTGGGCTCACAGCAGACTCTCTTACATTTTTTGAGATGCCCCTCTGCCCTCTCAATGATGAGCAGGGAGGACAGTTTTGGGCACTTCTCACTCAAACACACCCTGACAAGGGTGATGATTCTCCAATGGGTTGTGACTTGGTTTTTAGCTTTCAGCTTATCTTTAATTCGGTCCCAAAATGGGAAATACTGCTTCCTGGCCATAAAAACACACTTTGCTTGGGTGTCCTGTAGTGAATCTAACCAACCTCGGTCTTACAGAGACCATAAAAGCAAAACCACTAATCTTTTACTGCCAGAGAGTCTGGCCTCTATACAAACTCAATAAGGCAGCCACTGGCC
>NW_004955608.1:66384-67423 GCF_000276665.1 Chinchilla lanigera
TCCCTAGCTCAGCCCCTCTATAAAGAGTCCAAGGGCTCCTTGTCAGAACCTCAATCCTGCTACTCCTATACGAACCTCTTGTCACAAACTACAAGAGGCTCTTTTAAGAGCTTGACTCTGACTCTCCAAAACCCACTCAACTCTTTACTACATACACTCCCTCTGAAGGTCACAATGCTGTGGGGGTTTAGGATCCCAAAAGGGACCTTTATTCCAAACAGTAGCATACCTCTCAAAACAGACAACACTGTACATGGATGAGCCCTCTGTCCTGCTGCAGGTAGCTATCTTAACACAGCTGGCAAAATGTTCACTTTAGGACCATCCATCACAGTATACTCACCTCATCGTCTCAATGAGCTCATCTCTCACAAGACACTCTCCACCTTAATAACTCCTTCTCGCTTACAACAGGTTCATCTAACACTCATACAAGACCCTTCCATTCATATCTCCACCAGTGGTCCCCTCAGCAAGCCACTTCACTTCCCATCTCTGATGAGATCTCTCACCATAACTGTATTGAGGTCTTACAGATGGCCCCTACTCCTGTCCCTCACATTAATAGCACTGTTCTCCCTACAGCTTCTGCCACATGGTTCATAGATGGTAGCTCAACCAACACAGACATTCAATAGAGGACACGATATGCCATAGTCAGCAGGTCAACACTGATAGAGGCAGGCCCATTGCCACCTGGGACATCTTCACAAAAGGCTGAGCTGATAGCCCTCACATGAGCCCTCACACTTGCCAAAGACAAAATCATAACCATTTTCAAAAATGCACAATACACATTTGGTATTGTCCACTCTCATGTTGCCATCCGGCAAGAAAGGCGGTTCATCAGTGCTCAGGGTACTCCTATCACCAATGCATCTCTCTTCCCCAAACTTTTAGAGGTGGCACAGCTCTCAAAGCAGACAACACTCATTCACTACAGGGGACACCAAACACCAGTAGATCCCACTGGGCACGGTAATGCTTTTGCTGACACACAGGCCAAACTAGCTGCTTAATAGCCATACCCTTCCCACTT
>NW_004955608.1:67653-141717 GCF_000276665.1 Chinchilla lanigera
ACCAAGTCACTCAAAACTGTCAACTTTGTGCCAAGACCTGTTCTCAGGGACATTTACCACCTCCTTCTTTCCCAGCCCACCAACTTCGTGGACATACTCCAGGTGAAGACTGGCAGATAGACTTCACACATATGCTTCACCACAAAACACATAGATATCTTCTCACTCTTGTCTGTAAGGTCTCAGGGTGGACAGAGGCCTTCTCCACTGCTCGAGAAGCCACTGGTGTAGTCTCCAACGTTCTTGTACAGGATATTATCCCTAGATTTGTACTACCTCAGACTATCCAGTCACATTATGATCTGACATTTATCTCCCAAAGCACTCAGCACGTCACTCTGAGTCTTGGCAGTCCTTGGCATTTACACAGACCATATCACCCACAGTCCTTGGGTAAAGTACAAAGGGCTAATGGACTTTTAAAAACTCACCTCACAAAACTAATCTTAGCACTGCACCTCCCTTGGCCTCAACTCCTTCCTTCAGCTCTAACTAAACTCAGGACACTTCCCTGAGTACCCACTTTCATAAGTCCATTTAAGCTCATGTATGGTACATAATTTCTCCTTCACAACTTTCCCACCTCAAGCAATTTCCCCCCCTTGCCTGTATATATTGGACTATATCCAATCTTGTTCTTTCTTTATTACCTGCTGGGAAAACATGCTGACCTCTGCATTCCACAGCCAGTAGATGCCATACCGCCAAAGCCCCTAAACTCCTGGAGACTTAATATATCTAAAATCTTCTAAGCCTGCTGGATTAACACCAAAGTGGTCAAGACCCCACCTAGTCATCCTTACAACACCCACGGTGATCAAAGTTGCTGGCCTTCAGTCCTGGTTGCGTGTTACTCAAGATAAGCAGTGCCCTAATAGCCAGAACACCTCATACCCTAAACACTCATCTTCACACTGGTCTTCAGAGTGGTCTTCACAACTACTGTCCCCCACTCTTCTCTGCCTCACCAAAGTCCCTGACGAACTTCAGAGGTAACTCATGTATTGCTATCATGTCTGCTTCCTGATACCCTTTGTCTTGCTGAACCTTGGGTTCACTACTGGACTTTGGACAATTGGTCTACAGGACTTTCAAGCTCCACAAAGGATAGCTTTTACACTTTTCTATGGAATAACAGTCTTTGGACTCTCCACTCTTCTTTGTCTGTTCTAAAACCTCACAAACATGGCCTGTTTGTTCACCCTCACACTTACTTACCACTTCCCTCACTCTCTGGCCCAGCTCTGAGACCAACACCAGCCTCCACTTATACCTTTACCCTTAATTTGCCTGATCAGGGAGTGATCTCCTTGAACTAACTTTACCCCCTAATTTAACTCTTCGATTCATCATTCTGTACTGTCACCTTATGCCTTATATTGAGACCTGGCACAGGGATACTAATAATTGCAAATATGGTCCCTGCTGTCAGGTCAGTGGCTTGGTTCAGAGCCCCTGCCCCTCCATTCTCTGCAGATGATAATGTGTCAATGTTTATCACTTTTATGTCGATATCTGGGGTTGTGAAACCATAGGCATATACCCCAATGGAGAAGCCTGGAAACAGGCAGATACTCATATCTCAGCATGGTAGAAAGGCAGAGAAAAGACAGAACTGACCATCTGGAATGCAACCCACCCTCAATATCTCATGGGAAAAACCAGGGGTCTTCTCTTCTGCAGTATAGGCCAGATGCCCCAAGTTGATTATCTTACTCTAAGAGCTCAACCAATAGCCCTATTTCCCATCCTTGATGCCTCAGTGACCGCTACCTCACAACCTCATATATACTCACACAAAAACCAGCCGCTCAGGCACATTTTGTCATGCAACCGGAAGGAGGAATGAAATCCGTACACACATTGGAGAAAACTGGCCTCCAGGTGACAGCGGTAAAAGCAATTTTCAAAGCATACACATCTGACAGGACCTAACTAGATTTAGCTTGAGGGAGTTTTTTCTAAACTGCTCTTTGTTAAAAAATTTCTTAAACTGCTTTCTCTCTATACTAAAGGCAACAATAGTCACCTAATGCCATGGCTACCCTTCTTGGGTGGCTAGTATGGTGACCACTGATGTGCAGATTCAAGTGGTCAACTGGGTGATAGCTGATGCTAGCTGTAGGACTTGGTAATGTCTGTGGACTTAAAATTGAGAAGGGGCCCAATGATTTATTTTTCTCTCCCTCTTTACCTCTCTCTCATTCCCTATGGAGCCGCAACCATGCTGTTCCTTCCCCTGCTTCCTCTGCTTCTCATCATTTAATGGTGTAGGGGAGGGAGAGAGTTGACATTTGTATTTTCCCTAGTATGTCCATTGTTGTTGCAACACTGTAGGAACAGATTTTAACCTGTGAGCTTTATGGATGTGTCATAGGTACCAAGACATAAACATCTTCAGAGAGAATCTTAAACGAAGTCTAGCCTTGCTCTGCTGCTGAAGAAGGTTTCTGCGGAGTTTTGTGAGGCAGCACAAAGATGTCCCAGAGAACCCTTTGCTCTAGGGCAGGACTTTATCCAGGCCTTTACACACTTCTAACTACCCCTGGAGATGATAGACCTCCTCATATGCTGGGAATTTACAGTGTGGCCTGTCCCTTCTGCCATTGTCCACTGAGAAATGATCGGGCCTCCCAAGTAGGGCCTAAGAATTAGCCTTCCTCACTCTCACCTGCCATTTGTTCTGTTACCAACCAACTTCTCTGACAATTTGGTTATGTTTATCTCAATGCTGAGACAAAACACTCAAAGCCCAAAATGGAGGAAAGAAAAGATTAGTTAACTTACAGTTTGTGGGGATTTCAGTCCATACTTGGGTGGCTCCAAGGCAGAAGATAACAAAGCACCAAGAGCAAAGGGGGGATGGCAGTGCATGCAAGCCTCTTTCCCTCCCTTATATTGTAGGAAGGCTAACCCTCCACCCAGGTGGGGGCACTCACATCCTTAACCTTCTAAACTTCTCACACTGACACAATGAACAACATCTGAGAGCAGGAAGGGCATGTCCTTTGCACCCCAGGATGGAGAACTGCTGAGTCACTTAGCTGATCCTCTAGACTCTCTAAGTTCACACAGTGTATCAAGCATAACAATCCACCCCTTGTCACCTTAGCAACCAGACACATTTCTTTAAACCAGTTTCCAGATACACTGACATTATATTACGTTAGAATCATAACATTCCCGCACCCTAAAGATTCATGCTCTTCTCTTTATGCAAACAGCATTTAGTCCATCTTCAAGAGTTGCCAAAGGCCTAACAGTTTCAGCATTGCTGAAGAGTCCAAATCCCAAGTCTCCTCCGAGATGTAAGACAAGCTCTTTGCTGTGACCCCTGTAAAAATGAAAAGTTAAACACTTCCAACATTCAATGGCACAAAATAAGCAGTACCATTACAAAATGTACAAACAGGAGGATACAGAGCACTGGGACCAAAGCAAGTACAAAATCCAGCAGGGTTAATGTTACATCCTGTAGTTCCATGTCTAGCATCTAAAGCAATCTGTGGCACATGATGAACTCCAAAGGGCTTGCATGAGTCCACCCCTATGGTACTTCTGGTGGTTACAGCTTCCACACTTTGTCTCTTGGGCCTGCTTTGCTCCCACCTTGCAGCTTTCCTTAGATGATCCATGGTCCTGGCTTTTCTAAACTTCTGAGGTCTCCAGTGCACCTTTTGCTTCACACTCACAACTTCACACACTGCCCTCTCAGGGGCACTCTGCCTGGCCTCCCAGCCTTTCCAAAATCTAGTTGGAAGCCTCTTGAACCTCAGAACTGTTGCATTCTCCATGTACCTAAATCCAGGGCCACATGGATGATACCATGGTCTGCTGCCACCTGGAGCAATAAAGGAGCAATAGAACAGTAAAGCCAAGCTGTCCTCTCTCATAGCCATATGAGTTGAGTGGCTGGATCACTGGGCACTCTGACTTCAATTCTGAGGAACAAATTTTCTATGCTGCCACCATTCTCAAACCTGGTGCGGCTGCCGCTATCATTCTGGAACATGGAGCTCTATGGCTTCCTTCTCAAGGCAGTCTTTCGCCTTTGTAGTTTTGAAGCTGCAAAGGATAGAGACTTGATGCTTGTGGTGCCCTCAGGCCATCTTTTCATTTCTGTTGTTCCTTCTCAGCAATAGAGATCTCCTCAGTCTTGCCTTTGCAGTCCACAGCTTTACTGGAGCTTCCTTTCTGGGCATATTCACGACATTGGAAATCATCCTGCTGGGCCCTTTGTTCTTGATTCTCAATATAACTCTGGCTAAAAGGCCCCATCAATAGCCATGCCACTTCCCCAACATTCAACCACCTTGAAATTTCTTTGGTGAGATTAATCAGGCTGCTGCTGCCCTTAATTTCAGTCTCAGGCAAAGTCTCTGGACATGAGCAAAATGCACACAAACTTTCTGCCAAGCCACAGCACACATCGTCTGGAGGCCAACAACCAATGAACTCCTTCTTCCCAACAGAAACCTCCCAAACCCGGTCTTTACCAGCAGGATTTCTATCAGCTGTCTGATCTTGAGTCCCGAGGGAATCTCCTAAGAGAACAGCCAAAGACATTCAAACTCTCCTCTTTCAGGCAACATCTCCGAACCTTTCCAAACACTTCCCACAAGCCATTTCCAAAGTCTCTTTACCCACATGCTCAAGTATAGTTGCAGCAATGTGTTCATTCCCTGGTACCAAATTCTGTCCTGGTTACTTTCTCTCATTGCTAAGACAAAACACCCAATGCCCAAAATGAAGGAAGGAAAGGTTTATTTAGCTTACAGTTTGTGGAGCTTTCAGTCCATACTTGGGTGGTGCCAAAGCAGAAGATAACAAAGCAACAAGAGCAAAGAGGAAATTGGCAGTGTGTGCAAGCCTCTTTCCCTCCCTTACATGGTAAGAAGGCATGCCTAACCCAGGGGGTGGCACTCACATACTTAAATTCAAAACTTCTCACACTGAAACAATGAATAACATCCTAGAGCAGGAAGGGCGTATCCTTTGCACTCCAGGATGTAGAATTGCTGAGTCACTTAGCCAAACCTCTACACTCCCCACTTTGAAAAGTGTATCAACCATAACAGGTCCACAACCAGAAGAGAGATTGGGGCCTCTATAGGAAACAATGAGCCAGAGGGCCTCTCTTCTTGTGGTCTGCCTTACAACTTCTTGATTCAGCATCTTCAGAACAATTCAAAGAGTAAGCCCAGAAACACAGTCTATTGTTGGATGGCCACAGCATGTCACGGTTCCCTACTGCACATAAGCCAAGGATATCCCCTCGTGCACTTTGGAATAAGATTTTCACAGCCTCTTAACCCCTTTAAGGAAAGGGTTTTCTGGGAATTCTCTGCTTTTGAGATGTGGTGCAGGCATCATTACTGGGGACAGAAAGTTGGGCTACTACAGCTTTGGTTTAATCACCAGGGGGAAAGTCCCAAACAATGAAGCTGGCTCAGAGCCCAGAAGTGGAATAGTGTGCACAAGCCAGGGCAGTACAAAGGGGAAACAGGATGGGAGTTTGGGGCACACTGGGTCCTCCAGTGAGATGGAGGATTCTCTGTCTCTTTAAGGACGCTGGGAACTTTTTATAACCAGTGATGTAACTGGACCTTCACACTCATTATTTCTCTCCCTCCTTTCTCCAGAGAGGACCTGGCCCCTCAACAACTCCATCACTCTCATGCCCCGGGACACTTCCATAAATAGTAGAAAGAGTTAGACTCCCAAAGTTCGAGGAAGAGGCCCTAATCATTTAAGGAAGTAGAGGAAGAGATTCCTGGACAGGGCACCATCTAGAGAACCAAGAGAGGTGGCCAAAGGCAAATGCCTAACTTGCAATACCATACACCAATTGGACTCATTTTGCAAAAGAGAGAACAGGGTGAAGTATCTCACAGCCAGTATTGTTTACTCTGAAAAATCACCCAAGTCAGTGTCTGAATGTTGAATTGATCATTTACAGGTGGATGCTTCATGACCAAACCCTTCCCCTCCGCACTCCCCTTGGAGAGAGATTCAAAGTTGGAGTTTTGAACAGAGAAAAAACAAAACCCAGAGAGGCCCCTAAGTTGGAGTCAGGCCCAATTCCCTTGCAGCTAACTAGAAGCCCTTCTACACCAGTCTGAGACAGGAACTCAGAGAATTCCTTTTCACCTTGCTGTATTGAAGAGAAAGTGAACAAGATGTGGGGCACTTCACTGATGATCCTGAAGCATACATTCAGGCTGTGGAGAGAGTCAGCTCTCTCTCTAAAGTTCCTTGGGTAATTAGAGTGGTCCTACCTCAGTGAGACTCTGCACTCAAGAGAAAGGAAGAGTTTCATGGGCTGCAGTGAGAATAGTCAATGTCTCTTATGAGAGCAATAGAAATACAAAAACTGAAGCAGGCAAAGAGAGAGAGGAAGTTGCCGGGGTATGGGGGTGCATGCCTGTAATCCCAGGACTCAAGAGGCTGAGGCAGGGAGGTCACTGGGAGTTCGAGGCCAGTCTGGAGTATAAAGTGAGTTCATTGCCAGCCTGAACTACATATTGAAACCTGCCTCAAAAAGACAAAAAATAAAGACAGAGATGGCCTTTATGCCCATGTAGGATTCTGCAGGTCTTGCTGGAATTATCAAACACTCGTTGAAAAATGGGACAATTTACACTTTCTTTCTTGCACTAAGCAGGGACTAAAAGCAGCATGAGTCAAACCGGTAAATCATGTAAAACTGAGACATATTTATAAGAAAGAAAAATGAATCCCACTCCAAATTTTGACAAAGGCTCAAGGATGGCATGGGCAATACATCGAAGAGTACACTCTGATTTAAATAAAATAATCTTCTGTTTGTCTGTCTGTTCAATCTGAGTGTTTAAAGCACCTACACTTTCATTGCTAAAATATTTTGATTGCATTTCAACTTTTGTTTTCCTTTTATTCTTCCCTGCCTCTTTTGGCATCCCAGATAAATAAAGTTATGTAAGTTTTTCTGGAAGTAGCTAAGGCCACTTCAAAAAAGTTTACAAGATGAGCGTTAAAAGACTCAAAACTGACATGGGATTCACATTATCCCTGTCTGACAAACTTTCCATTCAGGTTGTCAGACAATGAAAATTATACCTAAAATCAGTTTATAAAAACAATTCTGGGCTGGGGATTTAGCTCAGCGGCAAAGTGCCTGCCTGACAAGCGCAAGGTCATGAGTTCGGTTCCTGGTACAGGGGAAAAACAAAAACAAAATAAAAACTTCTTATTGTCTATACAATACTAAAAGAGTTTTTCATTAGTCAAAAATGATGTGTTAACTGTCATGATCTGTAGTCATCTGGAAGAATTCTTAACATTACTAAGTGGGCACCCCATGACTTATGGAACTGTTGAAGAAAGCTTCCCTCTGTGCCTAAGGAAAACAGTTACCTGGGCCACATTAATTCAGTTTCTCCCACTGATTGGTAACCTGCCACATTTTTCTAAGATCTTATGGTTCCACACCCCACCAGTTACTGACATATTTGGGTATAATCTTATGGTTCCACACCCCACCAGTTACTGACATATTTGGGTATAATCAAAAGGTTAAGGGTTTTATGTCTGAAACAATGAAGTTTTCTGGATGTGGCTCCTTCCCCAATCTATTTTTCCATTCTAGTGCTAATGCCTTGGTCATACATATTTAATCTCTTTTCTTGGTATAAGGAATCAAACTCAGGACCTTAGCACTGTGACAATGAGCTATCTCCCTGGCCATATTTTAATCTCTTGGTAAAGTTTGTTTACTTTAACTGGAGGATACCAAAGCCCAACTGATCACTCAGATGGAACCAACAGTAAATGTTCCAGACTCCAGTAGATCAACCTTCAGAAGGAAGTTTGTAACTGCTAAACCTCAACACGACTTCTGTCCGAGATTCCTTAGATTAGCCCCTGCTGTACCTCCTAGGCACTAACCCTTCTTACCTCTAAGAAGCTTTATCTATCATTTCCTCAACAGTAGTTGGATAGATGTCTCTGTGGTAGGAAATGTAAGGGTGAGGGCCTGTAGGCAAAGAAGGAGTAGAATAAAGACCTTATAAAGTTTTCTGACTAATCTAGAGTAGAAAGTGTTAAAACTATTAGAGTGCTTCTCAGAGAAAGGCAACTAAAACTTCGGGATTATACATATATTTTTGTACTATTCTATTCATCTTTCTCTTTTTCCTCAACTATCTCTCTTGATATTATGATATTTTCAGGTGAGTGAAGCTTCAATAATCTCTAGCTCTCTCCTTCATTTTTTCTTTCCTGCCCTCTTTTCCAATTTCTCAAGGCTTGTGTGATCATCCTTTGGCCTCCAGACTTGCTTTGACTATATTTCTATTCATTTTGCTCTCTTTTATCACCTCTTCCTCTTAAATTTCCCCATCACCAGGTAAAAATCACTCTATTAGGGAGAAAATCATTGCATAGAAATCCCTGTTCCATGTTTCCAATTTTTATGTAGCTGCAGATCTTGCCCATGTAGTTAAAGCAACCAAATTAAGACTTACCACAATATGTCCGTTTTTCAAGTTCTTTGAGACAGGGTCTGCTCTATAATGTAGTCTGGTCTTCAACTCACTATGTAACCCATGCTGGCCTCAAACTCAAGGAAATCCTCCTGCCTCGGCCTGCCAGATGCTGGAATTACAGGCATGTGCCACCACACGTAGCAGTTTCTCAGATTCTAGGCTGTGCTTAATGCCATACTTATTGGTAATTATACTACTTAAGTTAGGATGTCCTAACTGTTGTAATCTCACTTCTCTGACAATAGTATGATTGCCTGGGGTCCTAACCTTCCCCAAAGTCCAGTTCCAGAAGACTGTGTTTTGAGTCAAATAAGACAGCAATATCTCATCATTAATAAATTGGAAGGTAGACTGAGATCTCACAGCATGGGAAGTAGAAAGGATGAGAGGCTCCACACAGTAGGACCATTGACCAGAGAACAGAAAGATTCCCCCAGGCTGGCTGTGTAGCACAGTAGTGCTGCACTTGCAGGGGTGAGGACCTCGCCATCATCACCAGCACCACAAAAAGAAAAGAACACAAGAACATGCTGCCTCCCCCAGGTACCCTACACTGCAGGAAGAAGGGCACTGTTGTGGAAACAGTTCCTGATACAGATTTGTTTTTTCAAAAGAAATATCAAATTTCAGGGAGCTTCAGTGAGCTGCTCAGGAGTGAAGAAAATCCACTGCTATACCCCCCAGACCATCATTTTTGCTGAAGGAATGTGAGCCTCAGAGAGACTCAGGAACTTCACTGAGCTGCTTGCTAGGGGAGATCCTCAACCCCTCACTGCCCCCACCATTGTGGAAGCAACAGTGAGCCTCAAGACCCACAGTTAGCCATATGGGAAGGAAGAAACCCCACACAATAACTCTCTGCCATGCAGGCAGTCTCGGTCTGGAAGAACACTGATGCTTGCTCCATACTTCCACTCTGTGGCTTGGGCACCCAGCACAGAAGGTCCCTGAACCATGGCAACCATCTTGTCAGGAAGAACTAAAAAGAAATCCACTCTAACAAGGGAAAACTCTTTACATACGAACTCCTCATTTATGGTCAATTCTGTTCTATAACTGTAGGCTTTGCGTCTGCAGTCTGAAGTACAAAATTACTAGTTACCACAGTTGCTTAGTTTCCAAATTGTGCTTATTCCTCAAGCTACTACTATACTTTAAATGTCCTAGCTGTTGTAAACAGTTATTCTATCTTCTGTAACAATATTGGGAAGCTCTGGGGTAGTAACATCACCACAGCATTACATCAAATGACTAGGGACTGAGTCAAACAGTAACCAACATACAACTCTCAATTAATTGGGAATGTAAGAATTGGGGACGGACACAAACCAAGAATCTCATCCACATAGAAAATATTACTGAAGGAGAAACTATTTTGGGAAAGACCTGGATAATAGTGACATAGCTACTACCAAAACACACAAGGATCACTATAGAAAACAAAATTTTAAAGATTTGCAAACATACAGTGACAAAACAAAGGAGCAAAATGCAATCTCAGAAGTCCAGCCCAGCCAGAAAAAGTCCATGAGACAATGACATAAAGAAATTGGAAATCACACATCTAAAATTTGTGAAATGATAGCAACTGAAGTAAAGAAGCAACTCCATCAGGCAATAGAGGAAATCAGATTAGAAACAATCTCTGATATAAATAAAAGACATGAGAGACATAATGAAAGAACCATGCAGAATATCTAAAGAACATAGATAAAAAACCAAGGAACATAGAAAAATGATTGAAACAATGAATGAACAATATAGGAAAGAATTAGAATGCATGAAACAGATTCAAAGAGATACCAAGAAATCAAAAATTCCACTGAAAGCAGGCAACACCACTTGAACAAAACTGAAGAAAGACATTGAGACCATCAAAACAGCATTTCAGTTGGAGTTCGCGAAGGGAGTGATCTCTTACAAATAACAAGGAACCAGTAAATAAGAATTCAATGGCTGCAAGATGATGCAAACAAAAACAATGAAAGTCTCGTAGATGTTAATAGAAAAGCAGGAGTCCAAAAATTGCCCCACACCCAAAAAAAAACCCATTATGTGCAGAGGTAATACCACAAAATTCCCCAAGCATTGGAAAAGAATCTGACATACAGGTAAGTGAGGCATAAAGAACCCCCAAATAGCCGTAACTAAGATAAATCTACAAAGAGATATACAATAATGAAGATCTGAGAAATTCAGCATAAGGACAGAATATTAAAAGCTGTTAGAAAAAAGAAACAGGTAACGTATAAAGGAAAGCCTATCAGAATCAAGGCAGATTTCTCAGTGTAAACCATCAAGTCAGGAAGAGCTTGGAGTGAAGTATTTCAGATCCTAGAAGTAAACAACTACCAGCCCAGACTGATATACCCTGCAACACTATCCTTCAAAATTAATGGAGAAATAAGATACTTCCATGAAGAACAACAAATCTAGAAATTCATGCCCACCAAACCAACTCTACAAACAGTACTGAAACATATTCTAGAAAGAGATAAAAATGACTATGATTCCAAGAACAACAGTGCAAAGTAACCATCAAGCAGGGTAAGCAGTTAACAAGGGGGAAAGTAGGGAACCAACAGCAGGAAAATCACATGACAAAGAAAAACCCTTACATATCAGTTATAACCATTAATGTAAATGGCCTCTTTTCACCAGTCAAAAGAAGCAGACAGGCAGAGTAGATCAAGAAACAAAATCCAACAACATGCTGTAGACAAGAAGCACATTTAATTCAAAAGGAAATTCAGAGACTGAAAGTCAAAGGATACTCTTTGCAACAGAAATCCAGAACAACATAGGGATAGCAACTCTGGTTGCAAACAATGTCAAACCAAGAAAGATCAAAAGACATACACAATATCACTATATACTTGTTAGTGGAAAACTTCAAGAGGAAAGGATAACAATCATAAATATATTTGGTGTTCCCACAACAAACATGGGAGCACAAAACTGTATAAGATAAATTTTAATGAACATGAAAACTTAAGTAAGCAATAGAATAATTTCAATTCTCAAACAGAGATAGATAAAGCAGACACAAAATAAGCAAAGAAATAACAGAACTGTACCAAACTTCTGAACAAATGGACTTAGTACACGTTTACAGAGTGTTCCACCAAGTAACATTAGAATACACATTCTTCTCAGCCTCACATGAGACATTCTCTAAAATAGACCATATACTAGTCCAGCAATGATGCTACTATTGCAGTCATATTATGTGATCATAGTGCAATGAAGTTGGAATTTCTGGACAAGAGGTATTTCAAAGACTCCATAAACAAACAAAAATTAAATAACACACTCCTGAACAACCAATGAGTCACAGATGCAATTAAAGAAGAAATTAATGAATATTTACAAGTTAATAGGAAATTGCAAGTACAACTTATTGAGACCTGTGGGATGCAGTGAAAGCAGTCCTCAGAGGGAAATGTATAGCAGTGAATTTTCACAACAGGAAAACTGAATGAGCACAAATACACAAGCTTAAGCTGTACCTCAAGCTTCTAGAACAGAAGACGATCTCAAGCCCAAAGCCCAAAGAAAGGATGAAATTATAATAAAGATCAGAGGAGAAATTAATGCAATGGAGACTAAGAGCACAATACAAAGAATTAGTGGGTCAGAGAGCTGGTTCTTTGAAAGAATAAATAAAATTGATAAATCCCTAGACAGTCTTATCCAGAAAAGGAAAGAAAAAGCTCAAAATCATATAATAAGGAATGAAGAGTGAAACCAGTACAGAACCTACAGAAATTCAGAAGATCATCAATACCTACTTTGCAAATTATTGCTCCCACAGGATGGATATCACAGAATAGACAGATTCATAGGTACATGTGAATTACCAAAATTGAACCAAGAAGATATAAAAGTCCTGAATAGCTCAATACCAGTCAATAAAATGGAAAATGTAACTAAAAAATTACCAAGAAAATAAAGTCCAGGTCCTGGTGGCTTCACAGCTCAATTCTACAACACATTTTCAGAAGATTTAATGTCAATTCTTCTCAAACACTTTAATTATTGGGTTAATAATTTCCAATAGTTATTCCATGCTGCTCAGGGTGACAATTTCCAAAATGCATATATGACAAAGGCTCAACAAAAAGAGGTGAATGGAATGACTTTAGGGCTCTAAGGGGATCAAAAAATCTCTTGTAGAATTTGAGAGTCTCTCAGGGTTAAGACCAAGTCCTTCTCTGGGTGATCTGTACTTATTGGGTGATCAGAACAAGTGGTGGGTGTACTCAAAAAGGAGAGAATTACTGAAAGACTTCTCCAAATAAGTCATTCAATTAATCTTTAGTAAGTATTAAGGTAATCCACCCAGGAGTGAGATGCCTGATACTAGAGTCATTATCTAGTTGACATCAGACCTATCTGTCCCTGGCTTTGACCTTGTCTTAACCTTGGAGGCTTTCTGGCTTCCTCTGCCATTACAGGCTTTAGTACAGATTAATGACTCAAGAGGTTCAGTAACTCTGAGCCCACCACTCAATTGCAGACAAGCAGCCTAGTTTAGGACAAGTTCACAAGTAAACATAAAAAAAGAATTGAATAATTTATATCCTGCTCAGGGCTACTTCATTGTGGTCTCCATCATTTAATGAAATGGATGCAATTCTCCCTAACTCATTCCTGGAGGCAAGCATTACCCTAATACCAAAACAGAGGAAGACCCTACCAATAAAGACAACTACAGGATAATCTCCCTAATAAATAAACATACATGTTAAAATCCTCAATGAAATTCTAGCAAACAGAATGCGGCACATCTTTAAGATTATGCATCATGACCAAATGCAGTTCAGCCAAGTAATACAGGGATCATTCACTGCACGCAAATTATTAAATGTAACACACCATACCAACAGACCCAAAGACAAAAACTCCATCATCACCTCAATGGATGTACAAAAATATTTTGGCAAAGTCAGGCTTTCATAATAAAAACCCTACAGAAAAGAATAGATTGTCTTTAACTCATTCTGATAGAAGTCATCGTTCACAAGCCAACAGCCAACATAATACTAAATGGACAAAAGCTGAGAGCTTTCACTATCAAATCAGGAACAAAAGAAAGATGTCCACTGTCGCCAGTCCTATTCGATATAGCTCTGGAAATATCAGCCAGAGCAATTTGAAAAGAGTGAGAAATAAAAGAAGAAGGATAAAAAGGAAGAAGTGAAATTATCATTATTTGCAGATGACATGATACTCTGCGTAGAAGACCCCAAAACTTCCACCAAAAGTTTTATACATTTCAGAACCAAATTCAGTACCATAGCTGGATGCAACATCAACACTCAATAGTGAATAGCATTGCTGTACACAAACAACACACTGACAGAGAACTTAGGGAAACCACACCTTTCACAATAGTTTTTTCTAAAAAAGGAAATACTTAGGAATGAATTCAACAAAGGAAGTAAAAGATCTATACAGCAAAAATTACAGTACTCTGAAAAAGGAATAGAGGATTTCAGAAAATGGAAAGATATTCCTTGTTCAAGGATAGGAAGAACCAACATTGTGAAAATAGCCCCACTCCAAAAATTGTATTACACATTCAATGCAATCTCAATTAAAATAACATTAGTATACCTCATAATAAAGGGAAAACATTCCTAAAATTCATCTGGAACCAGAAGAACCTTAGAATAGGAAAAGGTCCCAGAAATTCAGCATAGGGACAGAAAATTAAAAGCTTTGAGCAAAGAAACCAGATCATCTACCATGGAAAGCCCAAAAGAATCATGGCAGATTTCTGAACACAAACCATCAAGCAAAGAAGGGCTTGGAGTGAAGTATTTCAACTTATCAAAGCAAACAACTTCTACCCAGATTGATGTACCCTTCAATATTACCTTAAAAATGAATGGAGAAATAAGATACCTCCATGAAAAAGGACTAATGAAGAAATTCATGAGCACCAAACCAACCCTAGAAAGAGCACTAAAAGATATGCTAGAGAGAGGCAAAATGACCATGATTCCAAGAACAACAGTACAAAGGAACATCAAACAGGCCA
Organism: Chinchilla lanigera; assembly: GCF_000276665.1. NCBI lineage: Eukaryota > Metazoa > Chordata > Mammalia > Rodentia > Chinchillidae > Chinchilla > Chinchilla lanigera. The sequence continues at coordinate 82,225 of NW_004955608.1, forward strand.
CACAATTAAACAGAGGGGAAATTAGGGAAGCAACAATGGGAAAATAACAAGACAAAGTTAAGTCAATACACACCAGTTACGACCATTAATGTAAATAGCCTCAATTCACCAGGCAAAAGAAGCAGACTAGCAGAGTGGATGAGGAAACAAACATGCTGTAAAAAACACATTTAACTCAAATGGAAATTCAGAGACTGAAAGTCAAAGGATAGAAGACAATATTCTATGCAACAGGAAGCAGAAAATAGTAGGGATAGCTACTCTGTTTGCAGACAATGTAAACTTCAAGCCAAGAAGGATTAAAATAAATAAACAAGGTCACTACATACTTGTGAGGGAGAAACTTCAAGAGGAAGAGATAATACACACACACACACAGACACACACATGTATATATATATATTATATATATATTTGGTGCTCCCACACCAAATATAAGTGCACACAACTGTATAATACAAATTTTAATAGACATGAAAAAGCAAATCAGCAATAACACAATCTCCATTCTCTAAAACAGTACAACAAACAGAATAAAAAACAGGAGGAAGTAATAGAACTGAACCAAATTTCTAAATGAAAGGACTTAGTACACATTCACAGAGTGTTCCACGCAGCAGCATCAGAACACACATTCTCCTCAGCCGCACACCAGACATTCTCTAAAATAGAGTATATATGGGACGATAGAACATGCTGAAGTAAATGCAAATGAATTGGAATTATCTCATGCATATTATCATAACATGGAACAATAAAAGTGAAATTTATTGACACAAGAAATTGCAAAAACTCAATAATCACACTGAATTTAAATAACATACTCCAGAACAACCAACGGGTCACACATGAAATTAAATAACATTTGCAATTAAACAAAAATGCAGTACTATTGGAACCTGTGGGATATTGTGAAAGCCATTCTTAGCGAAATTTACAGCAGTGAATTCTCACATCAGGAAAAGAGAATGAGCACAAATAAAGAAACCTTATACTGTACCTCAAGCTTCTAGAAAAGAAGAGCAAGTCAACCCAAACCCCAAAGAAGGGATGAAGTTATAAAGATCAGAGTAGAAATTAATGCAATGGAGACTAAGAAAACAATATATAGATTTAATTATCATAAAAGGAAAGAAAAAACTCAAATGCATGCAATAGGAATGAAAAGGATGAAATCACTACAGATTCTATAGAAATTCACAAGATCATCAATACCTACTTTGAAAATCTTTACTCTCAATAGGATGGAGGGCACAGAGGAAAAGGAAAGATTCCTAGATATATATGAATTAACAAACCTGAATCAAGAAGATATAAAAATCCTGGATAACCCAATACCACTCAATTAATTGAAAATGTAATTAAAATTTACCAACAAAGAAAATCCCAGGTCCTCATGGATTCACACCTTAACTCTACAAGAAATTCTCAGAAGAGTTAATGCCAATTCTTCTCAACCTGATTAAGTAATTGGAAGGGAAGCAATTCTCCCTAACTCACTCCTGGAGGCAAGCATTACCCTGATACTAAAACCACAGAAAGACACAACCAAGCCAGGTGTGGTGATACATACCTGTCATCCCAGGATTCAGGATGCTGAGGCAGGAGGATAGCTGTGAGTTTGAAGTCAGCCTGGAGTATACAGTGACTTCAAGACCAGCCTGAACTGCATAGTGAGATCCTGTCTAGAACAGACAAAAAAAAAAAACACAAAATACCCAAACAAAATAGAGAACTACAGGCCAATATCCCTAATGAAAATAAATGCAAAACTTCTCAATAAAATACTAAGAAGCAGAACACAGTAAATCATGAAGAACATTAGACATCCTGACCAAGTGGGATTTATGTAAGGTATGCAGAGATGGTTCAATACATACAAATCAATAAATGTAGTATACCTTGTCAACAGAGCCAGTGACAGAAGCGCATGATCACCTCAATGCATGCAGAAAAAGCTTTTGATAAAGCACAACACACATTCATGATAAACCCAACAGAAAATTGGAATGGATGGTCATTACCAAAGTTGGAGAAAAGCCATTTATGTCAAACCCATGGCCAACATCATACTAAATGGTCATAAACTGAAAGCTTTCACTTTCAAATCAGGGGGCTGGGGATTTAGCTCAGCAGCAAAGCGCCTGCCTGGCAAGTGCAGGGTCATGAGTTCGGTTCCCGGTACCGGAGAAAAACCAAAAAAAAAAAAAAAAAAAAAAAAAAAAAAAAAAAAAAAGATGATCCAAGCCAAAAAAAAAAAAAAAAAAAAAAAAAAAGATGATCTACTTCATTTTCAAATCAGGAAAAAAGAGAAAGATGTCCACTGTCAACACTACTATTCAACATAGTTCTGGAAGTATTAGCCAGAGCAATTATACAAGTGAGAGAAATAAAAGGAATAAGCACAGGAAAGGAACAATGGAAATTATGATTCTTCACAGAGGAAAGGATATTCTACATAGAAAACCCCAAACCTCAACCAAAGTGTTATAGATTTAATAACCAAATACAGTAGGCTTAATGAGTACAAAGTCAATGCTCAAAAATCAATAGCATTCCTGTACACAAACAACAAACACATTGAGAAATAAATTAGGGAAACCACACCTTTCACAATAGCTTTCAAACAATTAAAAACTTAGTAATCCATCTAACAAAGGAAATAAAATAACTATACAGCAAAAATAAAGTACTCTGAAGAAAGAGATTAAAGAGAATTTCACAAAATGGAAAGATATTCCTTGCTCATAGATTGGAAGATCCAACATAGTGAAAATTGCCATACTCCCCAAATTGTTATACAGATCCAATGTGATCCTAATTGAAATACCATTAGTATTCCTCAGAGATACTGGGAAAATATTCCTCAAATTCATCTGGAAAAAGAAGACACTTAGAATAGCAAAACTAACCCTGTGCAACAAAGGAAAGGCAGGAGGCATCACAATCCCAGACTTGAAACTATACTACAAAGCTACTGTGATTAAATAAGCATGGACTGCCAAGAAAACAGACCTGAGGATGAATGAAACAGATTAGAAGACAGATACAACTACAAACACATTCAGACACCTTATCTCTGATAAAGGAGCCAACAAATTCACTGGGAAAAAAAAGTTAGCTTCTTTAATAAATAGTGCTGGATAAACTGGTTTTCTACATGCTGGAGAATATAACTGGACACATGTCTATCACCATGCACTAAAGTCAAAATGGAACAAAGATCTAAATACTAAAACAGAAACACTACATCTACTCGAAGAGAAAATAGGTAGAAATCATGAAGATATAGGGGTAGTCAGAGAGTTCATGAACAAAAACCAAACTCCATGGGAAAAATACTTCAAAGAATCAACAACTGGGATCTCATCTTATTCAAAAGTGTTTTCATATCAAAAGAAAATACCAACAGAGTGAAAAGAAAACCCATGAATTAGGAAAAAATTTTATCCCACTATCTGTCAGTCAAAGCACTTGTATCTAAAACTTGTAAAAAATTTTAAAAAATCAGGCCCCGAAAAGTGAAAGACTCAATCAAAAATGAGCATCTGAGGTGAATACACACTTCTCAGATAAAGAAATACAAATGGAAAATAAATATATGAAAACATGTTCAACATCATTGCACATTTGACAAATGCAAATTTAAACAACTCTGAGATTTCTTCTCACGCCAGAGAGAATGGCTATCATCAGGAAATCAACCAGCGTCAAATCCTGGAAGGACTATGGACAAGAAGGAACCCTCTCCACTGTTAGAGGGAGTGCAGACTGGTTCAACCAATGTGAAAATCAGTATGGAGATTCCTCACAAAACTAAGGTAAAAGTTTGCACTTAGCGCAGTTATTCCCCTTTTGGGTATTTTCACAGAAAATCTGAAAACATCATAGCACAGCAATGTATGTGCACCCAATGTTACAGCAGCACAATTTATTATGGCTAAATCATGAAAACCATCCAGATGCCTATCAGCTGAGGAATGGATTAAAAAGATGGGGTATTTTTAACAATGGACTCTTACTGAGCTATAAGGAAAGATAAACTCAAGGCTTTTATATGTAAATGGATGCAACTAGAGATCATACTCATAAGTGAAATCAATCAGACCCACTTGTAAACATCATCTCCTCTCCTGTGTTGTTTTCAGGTTTATTTTTTCAAGGGGAACAATGTAATACATGACACATATTGTATACCATTCAATAAATTAAAATCATCAACCAAAGAATCATATACATGAGAGTGCAGGAAATCTGTCCACACACTGAGACCAAGGAATGCAGCCAAGGGCCTGGATCCCATGGGAATGTCCTGCATGAGTCCAGCTGAAGACCTAGAGCTTGTAGCAGTATCTCATGCAGGCTTGTTTCACAGATCTGCACTGTGCAGGCCCAACAGTCAGTGGTGGAATCTAGGAAGTCCATGCCAGTGGGGTGAAGGATCTGTGCTAGCAGGCTGGGTGATCTACACTGGAGCCAGAAAGTGACATGCAAAGTAAGAACCAGAGCTCCCCTGAAAAGTACCACAGCCATCCTTAGCAACATTGAGGTCCTGAGCTCCTTCAATGGTGAAGACAGTTGAGTTCCCATCAGGAAAGGCAACACAGCAAGGTTTCCCAGGAAACTGGCAGTGAAGCACTTTGTCCGCAAAGCCAAGGATGAAAAACTGAATCTGTTCAATCCACCCATGACCAGTGTCAAGGATTTTGCTGTCACCTTAACACTAAGAGGCCCAGAAGGGAGTTCTTCCCCATTTCTCTTAGAATATTACAGGCCTTATGTATGGAACTTGTGCCACAAGATCCTCTCACACCAAAGTTTGTTATCAGAGCAGCTCACATGCCCTCATTTTCCTTGGAAGCTTCCCTTTTGTTTCTCCTTCCTTGGGCTTAGCAGTGGCCTCCTTCAGTAGCTGTGTTCCTGATCACAACCCCTGCACTTCCCAAAGGAACCCCACTTTAGAGAGTTGGTCACTGAAATGGATTTCCACTTGGCAACCTTAAATCAATACAACAGAAAGGTACAGAAGTAAGGAAGAAAGCACTGAGCATAATTGTCCACAGCTGTTATTGGATCACTCTGGAACATTAGGACTGTGGATAACTCAAGTGCCAGCACAGTCTACACATTCAGAAAGACTTTGCCTAAAAACTAAAAGCTCTGTGGCTGCAGCTCACTGACAAGGCTCTGTAATGAGTCCCAGGGACATGGGTGTGTTAGGAAGGGGGAGATAATCCAGGAAAGATGGAGGGAATATGTGCCTAGAGAAAACTACAGGATGGAAGGGAATGAACAATATGGAATATCTCTGTTTGCTGCTGTGAGATCCTGAGGCCAAACCTCACTGATTGGAAAACTCAGGCTCTTTCTCCTCAGTTACTAGAGACTCATGAGGTCTTAGCTAGATGCCAGGTAAAATGGTCATGGAGGAAATCAGGTGATTCGCACCCAACTCCCTTCATTTCTCATAATTTCTTCGCATACATCCACATATTCATCTGAAGCCTGAACTGACCTCAAACAACTCAAATTCCTATTTCTGATCCTGTCTAGGACTCAGGTCCACAGAAGTCACTTCTACTGTCAGGTCTGTGATTCTCCTAGGTTGCTGCTGCTGCCAGCATGTCCTTTCTCACTCACACCGAAAGAAGAGCTCGGTGTTCCTGGGGTGCAGAGGGAAGCATGGGAAATGTGCACTCAACTAGATGGGGATACAGGCCGGGCATGGATTGGGGTGCATGTATTTGAATACCCGGTTGCAACAGAACACACGGTGAACACAAAACCAGACTGTCCTTGGATGGTTCAATGTATTCATCATCCTCCTAAGTGCTTCATGTACCTCGTTCCACATCTGCAGATGAACATTTTCCCTGGAAAAATAACCCTCGGTAGGAACAGAGTACAGCTCCACGTTTAACTTCCTCAGCCTGGCAGTGTGGCCCAGCAGCTTCCTCATGGTGTCCATGGATATGAAATTCCTTACAAAGCAGAAAGTAGTGAGCTGGGAGCAGCAGCTCAGCGAAGGCAGAAGGGCGCAGACCTGCGCATCTGTGATCCCACAGTTTTCCAAATGCAGGGTGGTCAGGGTGGCTGCGACATTATCCAGCAGAATTTGGAGGGGCTCAGGACTAAAATGAGTCAGCCTGATACAGCTCAGATCCAAGTGTTTTAGCTGTCGGGTCTGCTCAGCCTGGGGCAGCTGGTTCCAGTCAGAGTGTGAGAGCTGGCAGTGAGTTAATGACAGGGTCTCCAAGGGGCACTTGAGGCACCTGTAGAAAACCAAGCAGTTAGATCTGGCAATTGGTGATGAAAATCAGTGAGTGGTGGAAAACAATAAGGTGGACCAACTGTCGCAAGAGTCAGCTCAACTAAGGGGTAACATTACCACCCCTTGCTTATGTATCTATGTGACATCACCATCACTTGCTTACACATCTGAGTCTTCAATCTCTACAGTCCCCTGTCCTCACTCCCAAGCAGAAAACCACAGCTCTTTCCTGCTGAGGGCAAGATCTGGCCACAGCTACTGCAGATGTTCATAGGCTGTCAGCAGTGTTTGTATCCTTGCTCCCTGTGCTGCTCCTCTGTCCCTTGACATCAACTTGAGACTCCTGCTCTTCCCATTTGGTCACCAGCCCATGCTGGGCACAGGCTCCCCATGGTGAGCACTAGGACGATCAGAGAGGCCTGGGGGTTTCTCAGCACCTTAACCTAGCTGGACTTCTTGAGGAAGAATTCATGCACCTGCCCTTACTCTATCTGACCCCATCTCCTGGCATTCTAGCATGGTGGCCTTGTTTCCAGTCTAGCTACTCAATTACAGTGCCTATGTGACAACACTTTGTAGGACTGAGGAGTGAAAAAGCAATGAATAAATATGTTCATACTCTAGTGTTTGATCTTTGTCAGCTCCTGTGCAGGTCACAGCATTCATGTTCACTAATCTTTCTAGAATAAAACTGCAGAGAGAGCTGCACATCTTACCTGAGTACCTGATCCAAGTGGCCTTTAAGGAAGTCCACAGAATCCATAAAAATCTCTTGTAGACAGTGAAGCTTAAGAAGCTGAGAGGTGATTTCGGTGAACAACTCCTCTCTCCACTCTGAGGAAATGGTGGCAGGCACAGAGATATCGGAGAGAATTAGTTTGTCAAGATTTTTCATGTCTCCAAGAAAGCGGGCAAAATGAGCAAATTCAAAGAATGTCCAGCAGTGACCCACATCCAACTCTTGCACAGAGTCAAGGTTCAGCTTTGCCAGGAACTCTATGAGCCATTCAGGGCACAGGCCTGTAATACGCAGCTTCGTACAATCTACCTGCACCACGTCTTCCCTCTGTTGGACCCACTTGAGGAAGTAGGAAGCCATTGGATGCAGCCCTCCATGATAGACTGACAGATCTAAAATCACCTTGAGGGGCTGCTTTTTTGCTACCCTTGGCACACTCATCTCTGTTTTTCTCTTCTTCATGGCTTCTGAAGAGCAGGATTCCGACTTGTTTTCAGCCCAGACTCTCCAGAAGTTCTGGTGCACAACCCGCGTATCTAGTACTCGCAGTTTCAATGTCCTGTGGGTGAACCAGTAATGAATCTGAGAATTCAGCACTGGACCCAGTTTCTTCCTGTGCCTTCCTCATCTCTGAGGTCTGCTCTCTTCTCTACTCTTTCTATGCTGTAGTTTTCTGGTTTTGCTTTCCCCCTGGATCCACCCCTGTTCCTATTCTGGGTGCCTGTGGGAGGGGTCAGGAACTTCTTATTCCTTTCACTGAAGCCGGCACCATCAGCTCATCTCCCCATCTGACAGTGCACGCCCAGGTGGCCCCGCAAGGCCCAACGCTTCTCTGACTCTCTTCCAGGCACCATCAGAAGCCTCTGCTTCATCCTTTCACCCCCATTGTCTCTGACACTTTCTGGCCTTTCCTGGAATCCCAGGACTCTCCCTCCAGGGAACCTGGGTCACACTCACCTGGAGCAAACTTGGCTCAGCAGCAAATCAAGCCCATCCAGCACAGCTTGTAACATTCTTTCCTGCAAACGGATAACATCCTCCCGAGTGCCCGAAGTGTCTGGTTCCCTCATCCTCAGAGCTCCTAGGGGCAGGTAGGGAAAGGGCCAGGCCAGCACCATGGCCTTCACGACCTCAGTGTGTCCCCCAGTGAAGGCCTCCATGAACACTGGTGGGAAGAGCGCCCCTGACAGATGTTCCACGGCCTCCATGGCCAAGGCCTTGTCCCTCAGCAAGCTCTGAATTGCCAGTTTCTGTAGTGTGTGTGGGGACTCGGTGCTCATCCTGATGAATCTCGAAGGCCAGGGGTGCTGGGGAAACACTGAGGAAAGAGACATCCTTTCAGGCAAGGCTGAGACACCCCTTCTCACCCATCAGGAACCAACTTGCAACAAAAACATCCTTGCTCTGACAAGGTTAGAAGATTCCTCAGTTTATCCCAAATCTATTTAGTGCTTATGGTCCCAATGCATTATTTCTGCTTGTAGTGAGACCAGGAAGAACATCTGATAGCACCATGATGATGCAAGATGATGAAGAGAACATAGATTTCCTACTGCAGCACTCTAAACTCTCGACCCACTGGGAATTGGGAATCAAGGATTCAGAAACTGACTCCCTTCAGTTTTGGGAAAATATTCTGATCCTTGTTTCAAGGAAATATAACCAATAAAATGCAATTCATGTTGCCCACTCTCTACCTTAGCAGTTCCCACAATGGAGACGGCCAAGGAAAATTAAAGAGACTATGAAATGAACCCCATGTGTTTTCATTGCACATAATTATGGAATCCTGGATTCCCTATCTACCCTAGAGCTGGCTGGCAGGAGCAGGGAAATGTCTGCTCTGTCTGCCTCCCTTTTGGCTCCCTGGGTCATCCAAACCATGACAGTAGAAGCAGAGACTCAGTGGGACAACCATTCAGCAGTGTGTGAGCTGGCTGGGAATTTCTCAGGCTGTGAAACGTCTTATGGATGGAAATACAGCATAACCTCATGAGGTCAGTTTAGAGTTAGGGGCTCTGTCATTCCTGAAGTTTTCTGTTAGAACCTAAGTTATATTTGTTTGCAGAAACCCTATCCAGTTGGTGGAAAGCCCACGTGTCCTCTGCAGTTGTTTTTGCTCAGGAGGTTTGCAAAGAGCTAATATGAGAGCGTCCTTCACTTCTTCGTGCTGCTGACGGGAGGCTGTGCTGTAACCATCCCTGGACCCAGCATTCTTGCTTCACAACAGGTTGCTGTACAGCATGAAGCTCTCTCCAGTGTTCTTGGTTTTGTTCCTAAAGCCCCAAGATCCTCAAGATGCCACTAAAGCCCCTTACACCTTCTAAGGGCTTAATAATGCACTATTTAATTAAATTACAAAAATGTGGAAGATATTACATATGTATGTTTAAAATATGAAAATAGGCACTATAGGTATTTTTCTCACCACATCTCAAATTAATAGCTTTTCACAATTTTCGGGTGCTCTAGGACCATAACCCTATAAATTTTAGGGATCTACTGTACAGGAAATAGAAGCTGGTGGAGGTGGGGCTTGAAAGATAGGGGAGTAGGTTAGAAAGAGGGAGAGCAAATAAATGAGCTTAACAGAACAAGAAATGTTTGGAGAACACAGCCGAGGAGAGGGCTTACTTTGGACTGTGGAAATTTGGGGAACAGGTGTTACTGAATTCCAGTCTCCACAAGTGCCTTAAGTGTGGCTTTGGCCAAATTGTTCAAACTCAGATTTCCTCATCTGTGGATGGGACTCACAACTGCATCTATTCCTCCTTCTTTCATTCTTTGAGGGAAGTTCCACTGTGATTTCCTGCTTGGACTAAGGATTTGGGGTGAAGGATCGCAGGGAGTCTGCCCAGACTCCTGAGCATCTATGCTTGTGCACTGTGCCTCACGCTGCCCTCTTCCCTGTCTCTCCAGTGAATCTGGGGAGGATCTGTCTCTCCCCTGTTACTGCCCACCGCATCCCCACCCCCAGCACAGCCTTGTCCTGCTGGTCGGTGCTGCAGAGATCAGTGAGTGAGCACTGCTGTGACACCCAGCTTTCTACATTCCACGTGGCCCTCCATGCTCTCCTCAAGGCCTCGATCACCCTTTCCCAGGGGCTCCTTCCTCACCCACATTCGCTGCCCAGCAAGGGCCATGAGGCTCTCAGGCTTTTGTCTTCAGAGAGGCAGGGGAGGCTGAAGGGTGGAGGAGTCAGGACTGAGTGTGGAACCCACGGGGGGAGGGGAGCTGATGGACCAGAGCTGCCCAGGGTGGTGAAGGATGGGGAGCATGGAGAGGGAGGGACCAGAGCGACTTTCTCTCCTCTAACCTTCTGCGTGCTGCCTGTCCTCAGGGAGCTGCCTGTCCTCAGAGTAGCCCTGGGCAGATGACTGAGTCTCTCAGTTACCCCCCCCAGGAAGTGCAGAGGGCACCTTAGCACCTCCATCAGTAGCACATGGCCATGTGAGCCCAACACCAGAAGTGACTTAGGCAAACCCTGGTTTTCCCCTGGGAATTTCCTGATGTCAGCCAGGTGTGGCGGCCACACCTTTAATCCCAGCTCTCTGAAGGTGAGGATGGAGGTCACTGGGACTTCAAGGCCAGCCTGGGCTACATAATGAGTTTAAGGCTAACCCAACCACAATCAATAAACAAACCGAAAAGGAAAAACATTTAGCTTTCTGACAACTTGCTCTGAGAATTTGTTGTGAGACTGATCATGAAATCTCACTACAGCCCCTAAGTCCATATTGCTGTCATCACCTCCCCTTCATTCTAATCTCTCACAGGTACAACTGACACAGATTATCCATTTACAACACATTTCCAAGTCTACGGGAAGTTAATCCCCCTCTGCCTTCCTCCCAGGTCACAGCCACTGCATGCACCACTAAAAGTTGTCTAGTGAGCCACGGTGAAATCCGTGTAGCAAAGTGATTGAGCACTTTAAAGTTAGGACGCAAAATGCTGAAATGTAGATTTTGACATATTCTTCTCTCATAAGAGAAATTTGTCACTTAGGGTTGGAGATGGGCATAGAATAGATCCACATTTTGTTTTGTTTAGTTTGTTTGTTTGTTTTGTCTTTTGGTGATAGGGTCTCAGTATGTAGTTCAGGCTGTGCTGGACTTCACTTTGAAACTCAGACCGGCCTTGGAAACCACAATGGTCCCCCTGCCTTAGCCTCCTCACAGCTGGGGTTACTAGCAGACACCACCACTCCCTGCCATTTTGTTTTGTTTTTGTGAGACAGAGTCTCAATAAGTAGTTCACTCTGGTATTGAACTCACTATGTAGACTTGGCTAGCCTCAAACTCATAGTGATCCCCCTGACTCTGTCTTCTCAGTGAGGTGTTTATAGGAATGATCCACCATGTCCAATGGGCACACTTAAAAAAATTGCACAGAATGGTTGTGCCTTGTGTGGTGGCATATTCCTGTAATTGCAGCCATCAGGAGGCTGGGGTGGGAGGACTGTTTGGAGGGACCAGCCTACTGAGACCCTGTCTCCAAAGTCAAATAAATTGCACAGAATGTTTTTCACCTTTTTGGAAAAAGGAACATGTAATTTATCCATTCATATGATCACAAAGTTGATGCTAATTGTAAGGACCAGAAGGAAAAGTATTTAAAAATGCATAAACAGGAGCGGTGGTGCATGGACTTTGATCCACCATCTATGACACTGTTGCTGGCTCAGAGCTTCCAGCCCAGCCCAGGGAACTTGCTGACTTTGTGAGACAAAATATTTGAAATGGAGTGAATTTTGTATCCACCTAAGGCAACATGTTGGCAGAACCTTCTCCTGAGACCCATGCAAAATGATAGCTGTGGATATAAAGAAATTTGTTCTCAGCTAAAGCAACATACTGACTTAGTGAGAACCTTCTCAGAATAAAGAAAACACGATGCATGGTCACACACCCATGTAATCCCAACTCTCTGAGATTTTGAAGCAGGAGGATCACAAGTTTGATCTCATCTTGAGCTGGGTGTGGTGGTGTACCGCTAAAATCCCAGCACTCAGGAAGCTGATGCAGGAAGATTGCTGCAAGTTCGAGACCACCCTGGGCTACAAAAAAAGCTCAAGGTCAGCCTGAACTGCATAGGGAGACCTTGTCTCAAAAAGACAAAAAAAAGATCTCAGCTTGGGCCAGATTCCATCTGAGAATCAGTATCAAAATAAAACATGACCAATGGGCTGAGATGTAGCTCAGGGCAAAGGTCCTACTTTCAACTCCCAGTGCTCCCAAAATACTGATTATTGGCTGTGATAAGTTCAAATGTAGATCCCCTTGAGTTCTAGTCAGGAGCTCTAGCATGATGCAAGCTTCCCAGGGCTGTTATTAAAATTTTATTAGAAGTAGGCATGTGGCCACATGCCTGCCACACCAGCACACGGGAGGCTGAGGCAGGAGGATCATGGCAAACTCAGTCCAGCCTGGGATAAGTGAGCTCAAGGCTATCCTGAACTGTATAGCAAGACCCTGTATCGAAAAGACAAACAAAAAACTTCTAGTAGATCCAGGTGTCGGGGCACACCCCTGTAATCCTAGTAATTACAAGGGTAAAGCAGGAGGATGCAAGCCAGTCTGGGCTGCATAGTGAGATTTTGGTCTCAAGAAAACAAAAACAAAACCAATCAGTCAATCAAAGCAGGCTTGGTGATCCACGCCTGTAATTCTAGGACTTTTGAATGCTGAGTCAGGAGGCTTCCAACCTATAGCAGATAACTTAGTGATTCCTTGTGTAAAAATAGAAAATAAAATAAAAATGAGCAAAGGTATATCTCCATGTGAAGGCCTTGTGCCCACCCTCAGAGAAAAATAAGATAAAAATGTTCTCCCACTTATTGCAGTTAAATCCAAGGTTCCCTTGCTCCTCTCCTTCACCTGCTTCAGCATCAGGAGGAATTCAGATGACTAACAAGGGAGCCCCTGCTGAGCTCTGAAGAGGTGGCTTTCATTGCAAGAAAACTTTTGAGCTTTTAAATAATATATGACAGGATAAAGCCAGGTGTGGTGGCGTACCACTGTTATCCCAGCACTGGGGATGCTGAGGGAGGAAGATTACTGGGAGTTAAAAACCAAACTGAGCTACAAAGTAAGTTCACCACCAGTCTGGACTACATAGTGAGACCGTGTCTCAAAAATGATTACAAAATGACCTACACCAATGCACAAAGCAAGATATAAGGTGTGAAGGCCAATTTGTGCACTTTTGATCAAAAGAAAAATCTGACCCTGCTTTGGTAGATGCAGTGGTATTCCCATTGCAGGGAGGGTGAAGCAGGAGAATCTGGAGTTCAAAGCCAACCTGGATGACATACTGAGATGAAATTCAGGTCGGTAATATAGCAAAATCTTGCTTCAAAAAACCCCATAATACCTAAAAATCCCAACACTATCTATCTGAAGAGACAGAAGTAACAGAATCCATGGTGCCAATTGTAAGCTCTTTGCTGACAGGACACTGGCTCAGGGTGGAGAAGTGGAGCATCCTCATGCTCATAGCAAGGGACTCACCAGGTGCAGATTCAGGCGATGGTGATGGGGCTCCGTGAATCCAGGAAGGACCAGTGGTGACTGGCAGCTCCAAAACAGACCATCTCCTCCTCTGCCCCTCTCTTCCTTTATCCCCCTTGTTAGGCACACCCCACCCTCCTCCTCCCTTCCCAGCAAACTCAGACTCCTGATTGGTTCACTCCCTCTCCACCCAGTTAATCTTGGCAGGGCTCTCAGCTTTCTGCAAGCTGTTTCATTTTTGAAAATTTCTAGGCATGAACAGAAAAATGTGCAAGAGTCAAAGATTCAGTTATTGATTCACTCCATAGTCAGATTAGAGTTATTCACAGGTGGCAGTCCCAGGTGAGAGTGTGAGATGGGAAAGGAATCAATCCGCTTCGACCTTGTGCGGGAATGTGCCCTGTAAAGGGATGTTTGGCAGCACCCAAAATTTGATGGTTTCAGATTTAAAACTACTGACCAGTGTCAGATGCTGTGGCAGGAGGATACAGTCCCCATTGTTTTGGATGTAGGAGCTTGGGTTTAGCCTGTGTGGCAAAGAAAGTCCTCATCTTAAAAAAACAAAGCAAAGCCGAAAAAAGAAAAGCAGCCTATGCCTGCATCCAAGCACCCTCAAGGCTGAGGCCGAATGATCACAGGATCAAGTCTAGCCTGTACAGTTTAGTGGTAAACAAGACCCTCCTGTAACAATAACGGAAGAGGCTGGGTGTGGTGGTACACACCCATAATCGCAGCACTCAGGAAGGCAGAGTCAGGAAGATCACTCCAATTTCTTATCCAGCTTATCCTGCATAGTCAGATGAAAACCACCCAGAACTACATAGTGAGACCCTGTCTCAAAAAAAAAAAAAAAAAAAAGGAAATGAAAAAAAAAACCTGGGGATGTACATCAGTGCAAAGGCTCTGTGTTCAATCACCAAAAGTGGAAAAAAGAATCCACTCAAACATCCACACGTCTCTAGATCTATGTGCACTGTGGTAGCAAATAACCCCCACTCTACTGTGTCACTAAGGGAGATAATCAGTTTGTTTGTGGTGCTGGATGTGGAAGCAAAGGCCTCTCAGATGGTATGCCAGCCCTCCACACTGAGCTTCAGCTTCATCTGAATTATAGGAAAAATTCCATTGCTTTTCGGAAAGAGAACTATGAAAGGTCATATAACTTTGCAACATTAAAAAATTAAAATGAACACAAAATTTACGTCATGCTCAAAACCTGGGTTTGTGAGACTCAACACTTTCATGTCTGAGAAGGAACCTGATGCTGTTGGACACTAATTCTCGGTTGTTCCATTGCTCATCTTCCTGCTCCACCTTACCGACAGAGCAGCTCGGAGGATGCAAATATGCTTTCTTCACCACTGTTTATTTATTTGTTTAACTTTTATTTTAAAAAAATCATATGGTGCCAAGAACTGAATGAAGGAACTTCTGCTGCCAGGCAGTTGTTTGTGCCAGTCAGCTATTTCCCTGGACCAAAAAATATTTTCTTTTTATTGCTTTTTTGTTCTTGTTTTTATGAGACACAGTCCCACCATATAGTTTAGTCCAGCATTGAGCTCACTATGTCTCCCAGGGTAAACTCAAACTCATACTGATTGTCCTGCCTCAGCTTCCTGAGTGCTGGGATTGTAGGCATGGGCCAAAATGCCCAGTATCTTTAGCATTTCTTGATATGAAAGTCTAAACTCCTCTCAGGACCTATAGGAATCATTATTTCATTAGTATGAAGTTTAATTGGTTGTTTTGCTTTTAAGAAGAATTTATTAGCTACACCTGCTGGCCCACACCTCTAATCCTAGAACTCCAGAATGTTGAGGCTGGAAATTTACAAGTTCAAACCCAGCATCAGTAACTTATGCACTGAGCAAGATCTCTTCACAAATAAAAATTAGAAAACAAAAAGAGTGAAAACAAATATAACCAGGCTGGGACACAGCAAAGTAAAAGCCATTGCATGTGTTCAAACCCTAGTTCCACCCACAGAATGAGAATGAAGAGTTCATTTGAGGAGGAATCAGCAGGTCAGGAGGTGAGAATACCAGAGTGCTCCAAGGCCGTGTTCTGAGGAGGGGCCTGTGGGTGCAGGTACGGTGAGTCCCTGACTCTGGAACATTTGAGTCGTCAACTTCCACAGGTGGGACTGGACACACATTTGGTTTTTAATGCTTTGCATCCTATATTTCTTTCTTTTTTTTTCTTTTTTCTTTTTTTTTTTTTTTTTTTTTTTCTCTGGTACCAGGAACCAAACTCACGAACTTGCGCTTGCCAGGCAGGTGCTTTTGCTGCTGAGCTAAATCCCCAGCCCTGCATCCTATATTTCTGTGAGAGGTGAGTGGCCTCACTTTGTTGGACTTAAAGATGAATCAGATGCAGGAACTTTTTCTTGGAATGGAATTTGTTCCTAAATCAGGGATTTGTCGTACACAATTTTTTACCCTACTTTCCTTCATTTTTGCTTCCTTTCAATTCTCTTTTATTCCTTCCTTTTCCTTTCATTTCCTGCCTTCCTTGCACCCTCCCTTCCTCTCTCCCTTCTTCAACCATTCCTTCCTTCATTTTCACTACTGGGAAGGGACTCCTGCATCAGCCCCTCTCAGAGTAGTGTTCAAGGGAGGAAGTGCCCTGGATAACTTCTGTGGGCTTGGTGGCCAGTCCTCCCATTGCCACACCCCTGTGGAAGCCGAGCTGAACACCGAACAGTGTCACTGGTGTAAGTGACTTTACCCTCACCACTTCCCCACTGGTGTGGGACCTGGGGTGTGTCTTAGGCAGACTTTGAGACCTTGATGACAGTAATCTGCATCCCCTACACTTGTGAAAGCCTGGCTGAACTGAGACAACTTCAGGAACCTCAGTGAGCAGACCCTGCCCCTCCCTCACTGGCATGGGAGCAAACAGAGTGCCAGAAATCTTCAGAAGCATATGAAATTAGACCCTGTCCCCACACATCACCCCAGGAGACACACTGAGCACTGGGTTCATTTGGATCCTTGCTTTGCCAGTCCCACACCATTGTGGGAGTGAAGCTGAGCTCCAGGGAACCTCTGGATCTTCAAAAATGACAAAAAGAAGGAGCAAAATGCAATCTCAAACCTCAAACCACCCAGTACAAGTCCAGGAGACACTGACAGAGAAGAATTTGGAAGTCATATACCTAAAATTTCTGTGATGATAGCAGCTGAAGTAAAGAAACAACCCTATCGGGTGATAGAAGATATCAGATAAGAAGTAATCTCTCAGGTAAAAAATGAGAAGACAACAATAATGAAAGAACTGCTCAGTACATCCCAAAAAGAAATAGACAAAATAAAGGCTCATAGAAAAATCATGGAAAGTTAAATGAAAATTAGAAGAAAGATACAGAATTCATGAAACAGTTTCAAACACATATCCAGGAAATTAAAACTATGGAAAGCTAGCAAAACTGCTTCAACGAAGCTGAAGATAGACTTTCAGACCTTGAAGATAACATTGCCACTAATGTCTGTGAAAGAAAGGACCTCTGAAACATAACAAAGAATGAGGAAATAACAATTCAAGAACTTTAAGACCAAACAAAGAAAAACAATATAAGATTAATAGGTGTCAATGAAATAGCAGCTGGCAACAGAAATGACACAAAAAGAGCATTTGCAGACAAACATAAAAGAAAATTTCCCAAGTATGCTAAAAGAATCAGACATATAATTATCTGAGGCATATAGAACTGCAATTCGCCATAACCAAAATAAATCTACACCCATGCATATAGTGATCAAGATCACAGAAATTTAGCCAAAGAACAGAGTAGTAAAGGCTGTTAGAGAAAAGAAAAAGATCACCTAGAAAGGAAAGCCCATCAGAATCATGGCAGATTTTTCGAAACAAACCATCATGTCAAGAAGAGCTTGGAGTGAAGTATTTCATGTTCTGAAAGATAACAACTTCCATCCCAGACTGATGTACCATGCAACACTATCCTTCAAAATTAATGGAAAAATTAAATGGTTCCACACTAAAGAACAACTGAAGAAATTCATGAACACCAAGTCAGTCCTACAAAGAGTATTAAAAGATATTCTAGAAAGAGATAACAATGACCACAATTTCAAGAACAACAACAGAAAGGAACAACCAAGCAGAGCACGCAATTAAACCAAAGGAAAAAGGAGGAACCAACAACAGGGAAATAATATGACAAAGAGAAGCCAATACATATCGGTTATAACCATGAATATAAACAGCCTCAATTCACCAATTAAAAGAATTGGACTGGCAGAATGGATCAAGAAACCACATCCAACAATATACTTTATGCAAGAAACACATTTAACTGAAAAGCAAATTCATAGACTGAAAAGCAAAGGATCAAAAACAGTACTGAATGAGACAGAAACCCAGGAAAAAGAAGTTGCACATGTTGTGTTTGCAGACAATGTAAACCTGAAACCAAGAACAAACAAAAGACATAAAGATGGTCACTACGTGTTTGTTTGGAGAAAACTTCAAAAGGATGAGATAATAATCATAAATATCTATCCACAAATATGGGAGTACCTAAGAGTATAAGACAAATTTTAACAGAGATAAAAAATGAAATAAGAAGTAACACAATTATAACGGGGATTTTAACACCCTATTTGCTCAAAGAGATATATCAGCTAGACAAAAAATCAGCAAAGAAATAACAGAACTACACCAAACTGGTGAATAAAAGGACTTAGTAGACCTCTACAGAATGTTCCACTCAACGCTATCATAAGATAGATTCTTCTCAGTTGCACATGGAATGTTCTCTCAAATAGAACATATACTAGAACATGGAACAGGCTTAAGTAAATGTGAAGGAATTGAAATTATCCCATGTCTATTATTGGACCATACTGCAATAAAATTGGAATTTAATGACAAAAGAAATCAGAAAAATTCCATATACACACAGAAATTAATTAACACCCTTCTGTGCCATCAATGTGTCACAAAGGAAATTAAAGAAGAAGTTAAACAATATGTACAATGAAATGAAAATGCAGACTGCTTACAGGAACCTGTGGGATGCAATGAAAGCACTCTTCAGAGGGAAATTTGTAGAGGTGAATTCTCACATCAGGAAAACAGAATGAGCACAAATAAACAATATTTTGCTGCACCTCAAGGTTCTACAGAAAGAAGAGCAGGTCAAATCCAAAGCCCAAAGAAGACAGGGAATTACGAACTCTGAGCAGACATTAATGTAATGGATACTAAGAAAACAATACAAGAATTAGTGAGTCAAGTAGGTTCTTTAAAAGAATAAGTAAAATTGATAATGCCCTATCCAACCTTATAAAAAAAACTGAAATTCATGCAATAAGGCTGAACAAGCTGAAATCACTACAGATTCTCACAAATTCAGAAGATCAATCATACCTACTTTGAACATATTTACTCTCATAGAAAGGAAAAATGGAGGAAATGGACAGATTCCTAGAGCATATGAATTACCAAAGCTGAATGAAGAAGATATAAAAATCCTGAAAAACTCAACATCAGGCAGAGAAATTGAAAATGTAATAAAAAACTGACCAACAAAGAAAAGCCCAGGTCCTGATGGATTCACTGCTAAATTCTACAGGAAATTTAGAGAAGACTTAATGCCAATTCTTCTCAAACTCTTTAATGAAATTGAAAGGGAAGGAATTTTCTGTAACTCATTCCTGGTGGCAAGTATTAACCTGGTATCAAAACCAGAGAAATATTCAACCAAAAAGTGAAGTACAGCCTAGTCTCCCTAATGAATATAGATGCAAAAATTCTCAATAAAAATGCTAGCAAAGAGAATACAAGAAACTATCAAGAGGATTATATATCATGACCAAGTGGGATTCATTCAAGGAAGGCAGGGATGGTTCAATATATGCAAATGAAACAATGCAATACACCATATCAATAGAGCAAAAGGAAAAAAAAATACATGATCTTCTCAGTAGATGCAGAAAAACCTTTTGATAAAGTCCAACACTCATTCATGATAAAAGCCCTACAGAAAATAGGAATAGATGGTCTTTACATCACTATGATAAAAACCATCCATGACAAACCAGTGGCCAACAGGAAGTATTAGCCAGAGGAATTAGACAAGAGAGACATTAAAAGAATAAGGACAGGGAAAGAAGAAGTGAAATTTTCATTTGGAGATAACATGATACTCTACATAGAAGACCCCAAAACCTCTACCAAAAGACTTACAGATTTATTGACCAAAATTATTAGCATATGTAGGTACAAATTCAACACTCAAAAATCAATGGTACTCCTGTACATGGACAACAAACAAACTGAGAGAGAAATTAGGGACAGCATACCTTTCATAATAGAATGTAAAAAAAATGGAATACTTAAGAATAAATCTATGAAAGCAAGTAAAAGATTTACACAGTGAAAATTACAGTACTGTGAAAAAAGAGATCAAGGAGGATTTCAGAAAATGGAAAGTTATTACTTGCTCATGGATAGGAGAAACCAAGATTGTAAAAATGGCCATACTCCCAAAATTGTTGTACAGATTCAATGCAATCCCAGATTAAATACCACTGAAATAGCTCACAGATCTAGGGAAAATATTCGTAAAATTTATCTGGAATCAGGAGAGGCCTAGAATAGCAAAAACAATCCTGGGCAACAAAGGAAAGGCAAGAGGCATCACAATCCCTGACTTGAAATTATACTACAAAGCTACTCTGATAAAATCAGCATGGTACTGGCAAAAAACTAGACTAAAGGACAATGGAACAGATTAGAAGATGCAGTCACAGCTACAAACACACTCAGCCAAAGCAAACACTTCACCTTAAACAATGAGGCTAAACACGTTCTCTGGAAGTAAGATAGACTATTTAATAAGTGGCACTCAAAAAATTGGCTTTTCCAATTGTCCAAGACTAAAAGTAGACCTATGGCAATCACCATGCAATAAACTAAAGTGAAAATAGATAAAGATCTAAATATTAAAACAGAAACACTAAATCTACTAGAAGAGAAATGGTTAAAAATCTTTAAGATATTGGATTAGGCAGATAGTTTATGAACAAAAAGTACAGTGTGTGGGAAATACTTCAAAGAATCAACAACTGGGATCTCATTTTATCAAAAAGTTTTTGCACATCAAAAGGAATCAGCAACAGAGCAAAAAAGAAAGCCCATGAATTGGGAAAAAAGTTTTAGCCAAATGCCCCTCAGACAAAGGACTTGTATTTAGAAAATATAAAGACTTTTTAAAAAATCAAGCCCCCTCAAATTCAAGGACACAATCCCGAAATGGGAATCTGAGACGAATACACTCTTCTTATATGAAAAATGCTAATGGTGAATAACTAAGTGAAAAAATATTCAACACCACTGATCATTCAGGAAAGGCAAATTAAAACAGCACTGAGATTCTATCTCACCCTGGAAAGATGGCTATCATTTAGAAATCAACCAATAACAACTGCTGGAGAGCCTGTCTGGATAAAGAACCCTGCTCCACTGCTTCTGGGAGCTTAGACTGGTGAAATCACTGTGGAAATCACTGTGGAGATTCCTCAGAAACCTAGGATTAGAAGTACCTCTTAACCCAGCTATTCCCCTTCTGGATATTTACAGAGAAAAGATAAAAACCTCTTACCACAGGGATATATTTGCACCCATGTTTATAGTAGTACAATTTGTCATAGCTAAATCTTGCAAACAACCCAAATGCCCATCAACTGAGGAATGGATAAAAAACATGTTATACTTTTATGCAATGCAGTATTACTCAGCTATAAAAAATAAACTCAAGACTTTTACAGGTAAATGGATGTAATGAGAGACCATGCTCATAAGTGAAATAAATTGGATCTACATGTATAAACATCATATTGTCTCCCTGGCGTATGACCATGAAAGAGTAAATGCAACCCAGAACGTACAATAGATATTATGAAAGGGAAAGAAGTTGCTCAAAAGGAGAAACAACTGGAATGAAGGAAAGGACAAAAGAAAGAGAGGAAGAAGGGAAACTACATGTATGTATACATAGGGGTAGCTGGGATAACTGTACTGCTGATGTCTACTGGTTTACTGAAAGGAACATGCTTTATTCTATGACTAATTTTGCATATTAATATCTGGTGATCTGAACAATGAATTTTAATATAACAATATGCAATATAAGAACCATTGTTGAATTCCTATCATTTTGTTTGGTGAAGCTCTGTATAGTTTATAATTTTTTGTATTTATTTTTTATTCTCTTTAATGGTTTGATCAACCTTGCATTCTTACATCTGGTAATCTGAGCAGCTTCACTGAGGACAAAAAAATGGATTATAACAGTCACTGTTAATTCCTGTCATTTTGTTCTGAAACCCTGTATCATTCTCACAGTTTTTGCTTTTTTTTTTTGTTGATCTATGTTGTTGGCATTTTGTTATTGTTGTTTTTTTATTTTCTTTAAAATAAAAATTTAATAACAAACTGCTAAAATAAATAAATAAATACCAAGTATATTCACACTGAAACAGCTTTTCATGTTAGCCATTTTGAAGGCTTTCATTCATGCTCACAAGAACTGCTCTCACCTGGCCTGGTTTACCAGCAAGGGGCAGGCTTCTGCCAAAGCTTGGAGTCAGCTGCAGCAGAGATAGAGCCAGACTTGTGCTGCAATGTGCAGCCCTGCTGGCTGACAGAGCTCTGCTCTTCTGCGGAATCCTGATGAGGTGGTGGCACGTGGAAAACTGTGCTGCATTTGTGCACTGTGTCCCTGCCCTCCCCTGCTCTCAGGAGCAGAGAAAATGTCTTAATGATGAGGGAAGTGGATCACTGGCCTAGTCTCTGCAGTGTATTATGAGTGCTGTGTATGTAATGCACATAAAACACCATGTGTCCTAATTCAGAACATTGAGTCTTCCAAAGGGTTAATGAAGTTGCCAGTGTATGAGCAAAGCAGACTTAAAAAACTGATTCTTTCAATTCATTTTGCATTATAATTTATTACAGAGAAGCTGGATATGGTGACATACGTCTGTATCCCAGCACTTGGGAGGGTGAAGGGATAGGGTAGTCATAAGTTTAGGGCCAGGCTACAGAGTGATTTTAAGATCAGCCTGAGTTATATAGCAAGAGCTTGTTTCCAAAAGTAATAATTTGGAGGAAACTATTTTGGTTTGTTTATTTGTTTGCACAGTATTGCAGATCAAATCAAGGATATGCACCGACTGATGTACATCATCAGGTATGTTTCTCTTTCTGTTTTGAGATAGAGCCTCGCTGCATGAGTCAGGTTCATCTTGAACTTAACATTCTTAATATGACTTCTGAGAGAAGGACAGTGAAACTCCTATAAACCAGTACAATTGTACATACTTGTCCACTTCAAATTATAGCCTTTACTCTGTGCATGTGACTTCCTTACAAGGATTGTGTTAACAATGGAAATATTCACTCTTAAATGGAAACAATGAATCTGAAAATTGTTTCAAACTGGGCCATCTTTGCTACAAGCAGAGGGCTGATGGTGGTGCTTAGCTCCATGAAGACTGCTTGCCTCACATGTGCAAGTCCCTGGGTATGGTGGATTCACACTTGGTGGCCAACTTGAAACATCTAGGTGACTGAATCAGTGTGGTTCTGGGTGTGGAGGGCTCACCTGAAGATTGTTGCCAACAACATAAAAAGGAGACCATGTGGTGTCCTCAGAAGCACTGCGCGAGTGTTGGGGATGTTCATTGTTTTTTGGAAGCACTGATGCTGAAACATGTTTCAAACTGTGCAGCTTGCTGCATGCAGAGGGCTGGTGCTGGTGTGCAGCCCCCGATAGACTGCTGCCTCACATGGGCAAGTTCCTGGGTGTGGTGCTCTGACAACTGAGCATCTATGCTTGTGCAGTATTCCTCACGCTGCCCTCTTCCCTGTCTCTCCTGTGAATCTGGGGAGGATCTGTCTCCCCTGTTACTGCCCTCTCCATCCCCACCCCGAGCATTGTCTTGTCCTGCTGGTCCATGATGCAGAGATAAATGAATGACCACTTCTGTGACACCTAGCTTTCTACATCCTACTGGACCCACCCTGTTCTACTCCAGGCCCTCACTCACCCTTTCCCAGTGGCTCCTTCCTCACCCACACTCCCTGTCCAGCAAAGGCATGAGGCTCTCAGGCTTTTGTCTTCAGACAGGCAGGGGAGGCTGAAGGGTGGAGGAGCCAGGGTTGAGGGTGGAACCCACAGGAGGAGGGGAGCTGATGGAGAAGAGAAGGACTGAGTCTCCCAGGGACTGGAGGCTGCAGGGAATGGACATGGATGGACCATAATAACTTCCTGTCTTCCCCACCTTCTGTCTTGCAGCCTGTCCTCAGGGAGTTTTGTGGCCCTGGTAGAACACTGAACCTCCCTCAGTTCCCTCCCCAAGGAGGCCAGAGGACGTGGCAGCACCTCCCTGAGAAGCTCATGGCCATGTGAACCCAAAGCCAGAATTCACTTAGGCAAATCCTGGAGTTTTCCTGGGAATGAACTGATGTCAGCCGGGAGTATCAGCCACACCTCTAATCCCAGCTCTTTGCATGTGCGGATGAAGGGTCACTGGGAATTCAAGGGCAGTCTAGGCTACATGGTGAGTTTAAAGCTAACTCAACTATAAACTGAAAGCAAACCAAATCATAAAAGCAATAAGTTTTCAGACATCTTGCTCTGAGGACTTGTTGTGAGACTGCCCTTGAATTGTCACAATAGCCCCCAGGTGCCTGCTTCTGTGATCAACTCCTCTTCAGTGTAATCTCTCACAGATATAACTGATAAAGATTGTCTGTTTATGACAAACTTCCAAGTCTACAGGAACACAGCCCCCTTTCTGCCTTCCTCCCAGATCACAACCTTTGCATGCAGCACTAAAAGGTGTCCAGTGAGCAATGGTGAAATCCATGTGGCAATGTCACAGAGCACTTTAAAGTTAGGATGGAAAATGCTGAGATGTAGATTTCCAGATAAGCTTCTCCCAGAAGAGAAATTTGCCACTTATGGATGGAGATGGGCATAAAATAGACCCACCTTTTTGTTTTTGTTTGTTTGTTTCCTCTTTTTTTTTTTTTTTTTTTTTTACCGGGAATCTGGATTGTAGCTTTAATAAATACGAATTTTTTTTTTTTTTTTTTTTTTCCTGTGGTACCTGGGATCGAACGTAAGACCTTGCACTTGCCAGGCAGGCTCTTGTACCACTGAGCTATATCCCCAGCCCTGCTTTTTCTTTGTGAGAGGAGGTATTCCTTTGCCATTCTGGCTGGAGTTGAGCTCATTTTGTAGCCCAGGTTGGCCTGGAACCCACATGGATCCTGCTGCCTCAGCCTCCACAGTGCTGGGACTACAAGCCTGCCTCACCACACTTGGCCATTTTGATTTGTTTTTGGAGACAGTCTCAATCTATGGTTCACTCTGGCATTGAGCTCACTATGTGGACTTGGCTAGCCCCAAACTTGTGGTGATCCTCCTACCTGTGTCTCCTGAGTGCTGTGTTTACAGGGATGCTCCACCATGTCCAACTGACACACTTTCAAAAATGTTGCATAGAATGTTTGTACCTGGGAAGGTGGCACAGGCCTTTAATCCCAGTACTCAGGAGGTTGATGCAGGACGATCATTGGGAGGTAGAGACCAGCCAGGGCTACACAGTTAGCTAAAGGCCAGTTTAAATTGCATAACAATGCCCTGTCTCAAAATGACAGAAGAAATTGCAGAGGACGATTTTCAGCTTTTGGGGAAAAGGAACATCTAATCTATCCATTCATATGATCACAAAGTTGATACTAATTTTAGGGACCAGAAGGAAAAGGATTTAAAAACCCATAAACAGGAGCAGTGGTGCAAGGACTTTGTTCCACTATCTATGATGCTGGGCCTGGCTGAGAGCTTCCAGCCCAGCCTAAGGAACTTGGTGACTTTGTGAGACAAAATAATTTGAAGTGGAATGAATTTTGTATGCACTTAAGGCAACATGTTAGCTGAACCTTCTCCTGAGACCTGCCCAAAATGATAGCTGTGGATGCAATTAAATTGGTTCTCACCTAGAGCAACATGCTGACTTAGTGCAAACCTTCTCATAATAAAGAACAAACCATGAGTGGTCACACACCTGTGTAATCCCACCCCTCTGGGATGCTGAGGCAGGAAGATCACAAGTTTGAGCTCACATTGGGCCACATAATGTCTGAGAATTGGTATCAAAATAAGACATGACCAATGGGCTGAGATGGAGCTCAGGGCAAAGGTCCTAGTTTCAAATCCCAGGGCCACAAAATAATAACAAACTAATGTCTTTAAAGTTAAGCGTTGATGGGAAGGCATGGTGGATCATACTTTAAATCCTAGCACTTAGGAGGCTGAGGCAGGCCTTCCTTTGAGATTGACGCCACCATGGCATATAGAGTGTATTCAAGAGCAACCTGAACTACAGAGTGAGAAATCTTAAACACATAAAAGGGAAACAAATAGAAATTTACAGCAGAAAAATATGTTTTAGATAAATGCACATCTATATATTAAGGCAAAATCTAACCTCACATTGGTTTATCAGAATCTACACAAAAAGGAACACTGACAGCATCCCAGGCTACAAGTCACAAGGGAGACTGGCTGGGGCAGATAGGGGAATGTGCTGGGGAGGGTGGTGAATCACCAGGGCTGGAAGAGGTGGTCGGGTGCTCAGCCCCCAGGAATCCAGGCAGTGACTCCAGGCTCCAGGCTCCTGGCTGGCTGCTCAAAGTTTTTATTGAGTCCTGATCCTGTCTGCCTTTTCAGATAGTGCTTTCCAATCAGAGTGTTGATTCTGAACCTCCCTCAGGTAATCCTGACTGCTTCTCAGCTTTCTCCAGATGAATACACAGATAAGGTGAAAAGTCCCTTTTGAGAGCTGGGTGTGGTGGCACACATCTGTAATCCCAGTACTCACAAATTAGTTGATACTAATTTGGCTGATACTAATTTGGCTTGATACTAACAAGGCTGAGGCATAAGGATTTATGTCAATTCCACACCAGCCTAGGCTACAGATTGAGCTGAAGCCAGCTGAACTGCCTAGAGACACCCAGTCTCAAAAAGAAAGAAAAGTCCCTTTTGGATAGTTAAGAACTTTTTTTTTGTCTTTTTGAGCCAGTGTCTCCCTATACAGTTCAGGCTGGTCTTGAGCTCGCTTTGTAGGCCAGGCTGCACTCAAACTTGGAGCAATCCTTTAGCCCCAGCTTTCAGAGTGCTGGGAATAGAGCTGTGTGCCACCATGCCCAGCTGGAATGTTATCTTTCTCAATAAACTTTCCTACACATAACCTCCCTTATTGTTTACAATTCATTCTTTGATTTTGAGGAGCACAAACTTGGTATATCTGATATCTAATAAGCTGAGTGTTACATTTTCCCCCTATATCATAAGTAGCCAATTAAAAGAACTTTGTGTAGATGGAATTTGGAAATCCAAAAAGGATACTAGAAGGCCCCAAAAGAGACTCTTACACCCAACACTACCCCTGCGGGCAGGGAGGGACACTTGGTCTTTGCTGCCTTAGCAAGGAGAGGGTGCGTAAACTGGGAGCAGCTCAGCAAACTGGCTGAGAGGATGAAATCTAAGAATGAGAGCTGAGAGGGCAGCATTGCCAGCCAGAGCCAGTGAGTCACACTTTTCCAAGACCAAGAACTGCTGAGAACAGAAGCTGTGGTCTCCCAGGCCGGCATGATGGGGCAGATCTGCACTCCCAACCCTTGGAAAGCTGAGATAGGACAGGAGTTTGAGGCCAGCCTGGGTTATATAGTGATTTAAATGCCATCCTGGACTACACAGTACAGCCCTTTCTCCAATCCACACAAAGAAACAAAAAGACAGACAGATTGACTGACGAACAGCACAAAGCAAAAACACAGAAAGATGCTCTGGTTGCTTAGGGATTTTGGAGAGAAAAAATGTGTTTCTGTTGTGGAGCATAAATACACAAGGTCTAATTTTACATACTTCTCTAAGGGATAAATTGAAGCTTGGGATCATGGGTATCACCCTTTTGATATTTCCCATTATGTCTTTTGTTGTTGTTCTTGTTGTTGTTTTCTGGTACTGGGAATCGAGCTCAAGACGTTGCACTTGCCAGGCAGGTGCTGTGCTGCTGAGCTAAATACCCAGCACCTCCCATTATGTCTTTATGGATGGGCCATCCTCTCCCCACCACTAGAACTAAAACTAAAACCACTAAATTTTAAAACCTCTCCAGGTTAAGATCCTTCTTACCCTGAGATCAATCATCTCCACCCTCTGAGTCCACCCAGGATTTTCCGTTACCTTCTGAGTCACTAATTTCTGAGCCTTCCACCCACCTTTGGGTTTTGGCCAGCTCTCTTGTCTTTGTATACACACAATAAATAGTGGCTGGCTTCAAGTGGCTTTGCCTGTGCCCATCCTGTGTCGCTGACTTCCTAATCTGCATACATGTATTTGTCTCCTTCTTATTTTATGTTTTCACTGTACCCCTCATACAGGCAGTTGGGGAGTTTGGCCAGACTCCCTAAACTTGAAGCATGAATGGGGACATACTAATGAAGCCTGAGATCAAGCATCCACTTTACTGCAATGAAGAGGATGCAAGGCTGCAAGAGAACTCTGCAGGTCAAAGTTGGGGACATCCAAATAGAAAGTGGAAGGTAAAGCATTTGATGCCATGGAGAGGTTTCTGCAGCTGGGAAAATGGGGTAGATGCAACCTAGATAGCAGCAGAATTATATTTAACACTTGCATAAGCTGCTTAAACAGCACTTTAACTAAAACTTTGCCTGAGATTATTAAATTCAATTCTTGGTTTCTTCAGGTGAGAACCTTAGATTTAGAAGATTGGGATAGGATCAGTGAAAGTTTAAACTTAGCTCATGGCAGGAGTGTAAAAGTCATCATAAACATTCTCCTCTTGAGTGCTAGTGAGATCTCTTTTACGACCCTTAAGGACCATACCATCTAAAGCACTAATGCTAGAGTGAATTGGCCAGAATGATAAGAGAAAAGAAAAATCAGATGGGAAGGATAGGGGAAAATAGAAGCAGGAAGAAGAGTCAGAAACATGGGAAGGTGAAATCACTAGATGTTTCCTCTAAAACTGGGGAAGAACTAATCGTACGAATTAAAACAGTGTAATAAATAACAGAGCTCAAGGATCAGTTATCTTGGAGGTTTAGATGCTATTCTGCAGGCTCATCACTTAGCGCCTGACTGTGAGGCCTTCTTACCCACTCCTGTCTGTTTCCTAGCCAGTACTTAAATTTTAATGTTCAATTGCATGAACAAGCTAAGGATCAGGCTGACAGAAATAGATGGGAAAACAGGGCTAACATAACTGCAGAGATGTTACTGGGAATGCGACACTTTGCAGATGGAACCTATAGTTGCAGTATATCAGTGAGACTTTTGAACAAATAGGACATATAATGAAAAGCGCTTGGCTTACTGTGCCCAAGGACGGGGCTCCTGTCCAGTCTTTTCTTAATATCTTACAAGGGCCGAGAGAATCTTACACACAGTTCAGGCCCAACTACTAGAAGCCGTACACAGACAAATTCCTCATGCTCCTGCAGCTGATATTGGTTCTTCAACTCATTTATGACAATGCCAATCAAGAGTGTAAATGGGCTTTGGCCACGATTTGTGCTTCTAAGATTTAAACAGTTACATTAAGGCCTGTCGGGACAGCGGTTTGGTGCTTTATTTATTTATTTATTTTGGTACCAGAAATCAAACTCAGGACTTTGTGCTTGCCAGGCAGACACTTGTGCCGCTGAGCTATATCCCCAGCCCTTTGGTTTGGAAACTTATAGGAAGTCTGTGTTAGCTCACGCTATTCTTGCTTCTGCAAAACAAGGTAAAAACAACCATGCTAAACCTGTGACTTTTTAATTATGGTAAAATGGGACATCTTCACTGACAAGGTACCTTTGCAAGCCAAGGTAATAACTCTAATGCCACTATAACTTCCCCTACTCTGCATTTAGGAAGTAATTTGGCTGAACCAGGTCTTTGCCCATGATGTGAAAAGTGGAATCACTGGTCTAGATAGACACTGTCAGTCTAAACCTCACAGAGATGGAAATCCCCTGTTGGGAAATGGGAGGGGGAATCAACTCCTGGTCTGAAAATACTAGGGGTGACCCCCAATTAGAGTTCCAATCAAACCTCAGCCACATTTAGCCAGTCCAGATCCAACAAAAAGGCTTGGGTTCCCTCAGGAACATTCCCTTCCTCACTCAAGGAACTTTGAGAAGCACAGGATTAGATGTACCAGCCATTCAAATGGTAAATCTCATTGGGGAAAATAAGACATTTGTTGTTACCACTGGGATTTAGGGACCTCCGCCTAGAAACAGTACTGCATTAATTATGGGGAGAACCTTTTCAAAATATCTTATCATCACACTTAATATTATTGACAAAGATTATTAAAATGAGATTCAAGTCTTTTATAGACAATGAATGTTTAGGTAACTGATCCTGGGGTATATATTGTTCAGTTGATTTTTTTTTTTGTCTTTTAGAGACAGGGTCTCACTATGCAGTTCAGCCTGATCTTGAGCTCACTTTGTAGCCCAGGGTGGTATTGAACTTCCAACGGTCCCCCTGCCTCAACCTCCCGAGTTCTGGGATTACAGGTATGTACCAACATACTCAGATGCCCACCCAGCTACTGATACCAGTCATACATGCTGTACATTTGAGGATTTTCCCAATTAAACATCCTTGTGTTCCTTCTACAAACCACATGGTAGTGTGTGGCCCGCCTGTGGGCCCTCGGTTCATCCATCCTTGATGATCTTACCATGGGTGGCAGCAGGAGAGTTGGGGTCACAATGATGACAGAGACACTGTGCCAGAGCCCACTTCCTCTTTCTCCACACTGCTATGCACAGTTCTCACAGTCAAAGGAGGCTGTGAGGAGTGAGGGTGCAGATCCACTGAACTGCCATTGAGCATCCCTTTCCCATCTGGGCCCCCTTTGCCTCTGAAACTATCTGTCTATCTATCTATCTATCTATCTATTGATAGATTGATAGATAGATAGATAGATAGATAGATATAGTTTTAGTTATAGTTATAGCTATAGATAGATACACATATACACACAAAGTCTCACTTTGGAGTGCAGGCTGGCCTTGAATTTACAATGTAGCTCTGGCTGGCCACAGACTCCATTCTCCTTCCTGTCTCCTCAGTGCTGGGATTAAGGCCTGCACCACTGTTCCCTGATGCCTCCCATATTTGCATCTTGATTGCGTGCTTGTCCCTCTCACTTTGTCCTGAAACTCTTCATTGGCCTAAATTTTATACCAGAATTTGATCTCATGACCTTGCACTTGTCAGGGAAACACTTTGAGGTTGAGCTCTATCCCCAGCCCTCCACTGGCCTAATTCTGGGTTTGGTGACAGCCACTGGAGACTCATGCAAACCATATCCTTGCAAAATAACAACCCTGAACTCCATTTTTAAACTTGCTTTTTGAGACACAGTCGATCTATACTTCAGACTGCTTTCAGTCTTTAGCCTATGCTGGCCATGATTTATGAAATTTCCCCTGTCTCAGCCTCCCCAGTGCTGGGATTATGAGGGCACATCATCATGGTCAGGTAGTATCCTTTGTGTGGGGCAAGTTACTACTGAATCTGAAGTGGTATCAGGCTTCCTGAACACAGGGATGAGTACAGTTCCTAAAAGGTTAAAGAGGAGAAATTATTACAAAGTAGAAAGGAATCTGAGAAGTAGAATAAAAAAAGAGGACAGAGGAAGAGAAGGAGGAGACATAATCCACCCAAGTGGAAATTTGTCAGTTCAAAGATTGGTTCAAGAAATCTCAAAATGCAACAAGGTGTGGTGACACATACCTATAGTCCCAGAACTCTGGGAGTCGGAAGCAGGAGAATGGCAAGCTCACCCTAGGCAATAGAAAGACCCTCTCTGGGTAATTCAGAAAGACCGTCTCTCAGAAATTAAAAATGAAAAGGGCTCAGAATGTAGCTTTGTCCAAAGACCCTGAGTAAAAGGGAGAAGAAAAGAATTCAAATTAAATTTTTAAAAACATCCTGAGACAGAACTGGTGTCACACACCTATAGTCACAGCACTCTGGGAGGCTGTGGAGGGAGGATCACATGTCTGAGTTCAGCCTGGGCCATTTCATGATGTAGCATGACTGTCTCAAAGATCAAAAAAGAATGGTAGCATAGCTCAATGTAAATGCTATGGGTTCAATTGTCAGTTTCGCCAACAAACAAAAATTAGTGCCTGCAATGGGATTGTCTCTTCTCAGGATGGATCCCTGGCTCCCTCTGAGCCCCAATCTTCTAGCCCAATGCAAGAGTCCAGGCCTCCCTGTGCAACCCAGAAAGGGTCACTGGGCAGCACGTCCGGGTTTATGTTTAGATCCCACAAGCAGCAAGAGGACTCTACCCTTCCTCCCATGCCATTGCGCCAATATACCAGTGAAGAATTTGGGGAGAATTCCTTGTCTCCTGATAATAACAGTGGAAATGTCTCCCCGTCAGGCCCAGATCCATGGTAGAAAGGGGCCCAGGCCCACTCCCAGCCTCCTTGGATGAGATTGGCCAGATGCTCAGGGATCCCAGGAAACCAGACAACAGATTGCATGCCCAGGATATGTGCACCCCATGCCCAGGATATAAAAATATAAAATTTTATTTTCCATGGGAGTGGCTGCCCTGAACCCAAACTTCACATCTAACACTGGCAAAGCAGTGTGGCTTCTGTTGGGGAGGGAGTATTGGGCACAGCTGTCAAGGGGTCCCGGTGCCCAGCACCTGAGTGGGACAATTCTGCATGGTGGCAGGGGTGGGGTCATGCACCAGGAATTAGATCCCAGAACCCTGGGCTTCTCCCTTGAAGTTGGCTGTATAGGTCTTGGGGAGACACCCGAGGAGAGGATGGAAAGAATAATGGTAATAATTAGCTGGTGCGCTCCTCTCATGTGACAAATACTTTAAATACATTTTGCAGTCTTTACCACAGACTGGTTCCAGTGTCTCTGCTTTACATCCAGGAATTCTAGTGCTCACAAAGGGAGTCATGTGTCCAGTGATATGGAGCCAGGCCCTGGCCACTTATTGCCCACTGGATGATGCTGGCCCCCAGAAACATTCATAACCATCTGCAGCCCAGCGCTCGGGATGCAATGGGCAGGAAGATGCACAGATTTGTTGCAGCATCTGTGGGATATTGATTCTACATCCTCCTTCCACACTCAAGTGTGTGGATGCTGAAGAGCCCTGCACAAAGTGCTGTAGTGTTTTTGCAAGCTGACATATACTTATATCATCACCTGAGAAAAGGAATCATCATCTAATACAATGTGAAGAGGTGTTAAACTGTTTGTTTAGGGAATAATGAGAAGAAAAAAGCCTCTGTATATTTACTACAAGAATTTTTAAAAACAATTTCAACTCATGATTGATTGAATCACCAGATGCAGAGACCACAGTTACAGAGAGATCACTGTGACCCTTTGCTAAAAAGTCAGACCTTGGGGCTGGGGATTTAGCTCAGTGGCATAGCACCTGCCCAGCAAACATGAGGTCGTGAGTTCCATTCCTGGTACTGGAAAAAAAAATAAAAAGAAGTCAGACCTTCAGGTATCCTATAATGGAAAGTGGATCTCATCATTTCTATGCATGATTTCTCATTGGTTCATTTTACCAAAAAAATTAAAACCTATAAAGCCAGATACACTGATGGATACCTCCAATCAAAGTATTCTAGGAGGCTGAGGCAGGGGGACTTGAAGTTCAGGCTCAGACTTGGAAACTTAGTTATGTAGCAAGGCTCTGATTCAATGTTAAAAATTAAGCTAGGTGTGGTGGTGCATCCACCTAACTCCAACAGTCTGGAGGTTGAGGCAGGAGAATCACCGTAAGTTTTAGGCCAGCTTAGCCTACATACTGAGTGTGAAGACTACCTGCACTGCGTAGTGAGATCCTAATATAAAAAAGAAAAATTTTCTGGGGCTGGGAATTTAGCTCAGCGGCAAAAGCGCCTGCCTGGCAAGTGCAAGGTCGTGAGTTCGGTTCCCAGTACTGGAGAAAAAAAGAAAAATTTTCTTTAAAGAACTGGGGGTACAGCTCAGTGTGAAGACCCTGGGTTCAGTCGCCAGCACCACCACAAGGAAAAAGAAACACATAAGAGTGTGCAGCACCACGGCAAACAGTAATATGTTTGTTCCACAGAGGAAACCACCATAGTGAGTGAGGGGGAAGTGGAGGGAGTCAGGGTCAGCTTTGAGGGGGAGGCAAGACCTGGAGGATGAGGAGGAGGCAGCCAAGGAGCAGGGGTGGCACGTGGACAGCAGAGAGGAACCCCTACTTCTCCTTCCCATCCCGAAAGCCAAGGTTGGTGCAGTCAGTGGTGACCCATGCACCCACTGCCATGCGGCTTCAGCAGAAGCTGAGGTTCACCCCAAGAAGGAAAGGGCCCCTCTGCTTTGCTTGTGGGGAGTGGATGTCCCTTGCAAAGTGCTGCTGCAGAAGGTGACAGCTCTTGGAGGATCTCTCTGTGACACTCCCCCCAGCCTGTGACTAGGCAGCAGCTTCACAGAGCTGAAGTGCATGGAAGAAGCAGCCCACATGCGCTCATTCAGGAGGCGGCAGCTGCTCTGCACAAAGACAGAGCGTTTGATGGTGAGAAGATCTGCGGAGAAAGGGAGAGTTTGGCTAAAGCCATGGATGAGGGGTTGCTACGAGGAGGGGCCCCCAGTTAACTTCTTTATCTCACTGACCACGTTGTCTTCCAGGTGGCCTCAGTAAATGACAGCTGGAGAAACCCACTTGTAACCCTGCAGACAAAACAAGAAGCACTTTTCATCTGATACTCTCTTCCCAGAATGCCAGAATGAATACTTGAAGCTCCAGGCATGTCTGAACAAGCCAAATGGAAGTTTAAAAAAGTTCCTGGTTATACAGAGCTGTAGACTAAAAGTCTAAAGTGCCTGCAGTTTTTGTCCTTTTCCCTTACCTCTGGAACGGCTCTTGAATTTTTGAGACTGCTTGTCCCTTTCACCTCCCTGCCTAAATCCAGCAGGTGAAACTGCAGTGTTGTTGTCCCTCTCTTCTCCGTCTGACCTCAGACCTCAGGTTTGCTTCTTTGCCCTGCACAGACTCCAGCAATCATACATTCTAGCTCAAGTAGTAGATACATGTTATGCTCCATGCTTCTAAAGGATTAAAAATAATACTCATCTCCCAGGTAGAAGAAAGGGACACATATAGAACAAGCAGGAAATCTTAAAAATATATTTGTGTCTTGGGTGTGGTGGCACAGGCCAGTGGTGCCAGCACTCCAGAGGCAGGGGCAGGGGGTCACTGTGAGTATGAGACCAGGCTGGGTTACAAAAGAAATCTCTGTGTGTTTGTGTGTGTGTGTGTGTGTGTGTGAGAGAGAGAGAGAGAGAGAGAGAGAGAGAGAGCAGGACCTCGTGCTAGCTAGACAAGAGCATTGTTTTCTCTGTGTCACTTCTTTTTCTGAAACATAACAGGTCATAAGCTGTTGAAAATTTTTCAGAAAAATATAAAGGGCACCGCCCCTCTCTGGGGTGGAACAGAGTTTTGCATCATCATTCTCCCTTCTGGGGAAAGAGGGATCTGGATTTCCAAGGCAGTAGGGGGCCTCCTTCCATAACCACGTCTCAGCAGGCCATAGGTATGCTTTCATAGATTTCACAGGACAAATGTGAACTGGCAGCAGGCCTGGCTTGTGCAGGGAAGCTAATAGAGTGTTTCTCACCCAGCCATATCTGGATTGCTCAGGAATGTTGGTAATAAGGTGTTAGAATGTAGTGTTAGGTGACAGAGAAAAAACACAATGTTTCCATAAAGAGGATATTCAGATATGCTCTCCAGTGCCCACTTGTAATATTTATGTTGAGCTATTGAATGAGAAGTAGTTACCTCCTACACATTGCCAATTTCCATAAAGTGTTTATTTCCAGGGCTGGTGGTTGAGCCCAGAGCTTTGTGCATTGTAGCCAAGCCCTCTACCACTGAGCTACACCGCTGGCCACTGCAGGTATCTTCTTGAAACCTTGTTTCCCTCTTTGTTTTGTTTTTTGAGACATGATTTTGCTATGCAGTCCACCTCAGGCTGGTCTTGAACCCTTCATCCTCCTGTCTCAGCCTCCCACGTGCTGAGATTACAGATGTGCACCTGAATCAAAATGGAGCTTGCAGTTTTGTGGAAAACACCTGTGATCCCAGTGCTTGGGAAGCTGAGTCAGGAGGATGGCTGAGTTGGAGCTGAAACTAGGACAGTTAGTTCAAGGCCAGCCTGAGGTAGATAGCAAGATGCTGCCTTAAACACAAACAAACAAAACACACAAGGAGCTTGTAATGAGCTGAATGGTTAAGTGTGTGAAGCTTGGGGCTTCTGGGAGCACCAATAACAGCATGGAGTCCAGACACCTACTGGACCTGGACTTGAGAACTAGTATGGGACCTCGGCTGAAAACTGGGTCAGATCCTTCAAAGGACAAGGAACTGGAATGATCCTACAGGCTACAGCTGGGTCACTGAGGTTTCAGCATACATGAAAACTTGGGTATTCATCCATCTAACTATCCAGCCATCCAGCCATTCCTCTCTCTCTAGTATCTATCACTTATCAATCATTTTCTGTACTTCTAGTCATGCTGAAACATAGAACTTTTGAACTGATTTACATCTCCTGCCCTTCCTATGTTTTTTTTTTTTTTTTTGTGAGATCCAAGGTCAATAATTCTTATAATGCTTAAGCTGGGCTCAAACTTCAGATCTTCCTGCTTCAGCATCCTAGAAGTTCTGGGATCCCCCAACAACTCCAGTTTTTTTTGTTAGTTTGATAATTTTGTAAAAGTTATTTATTTATTTATTTATTCTTTATTTATTTAGAGGCAGGTCTTGCTCAGAAGTTCATATTGAACTTTAACACACTGCGTACTCCAGGCTGGCCTTGAACTGCATCTGTCTTCCTGCCTCAGCATCCTGAGTGCTGGGATTGCACATGTGCACCACAATGCCTGACTCTTTTCTTCATGTTTTTGAGACAGGGGCTTGGTGTGTAGTCTTGGTTGGTCTCAAACTCAAGGTGATCCTCTTGCTTCTGTCTGCTGAGTACTGGCAGTATACGTGTGCCACCATGCTTGGCAAGTATAAGGACAAATCCTTGAAGAACTACACATGAGTGGAAAAGAAATAACAGCTTTGGTACCTGAGACAATATTTCTAAAAAAGAGTAAGCAAACAGAAACCTCAGTGTGCACAAATGCATGGGAAGTAAGAATGATCTGGAAGGCAGCCTAAGCAGGGCAGTCTAGAGAGGGCCCTGGGGTGCAGGGAAGATGCTGGCTCCATCTGGATTTCAGGGCTGTTTACATTCAGAATATTGCCCTCCATGACTTGGGGGAGAATGTGTGAAAGTGAATAGAGTTTGTCCACCCTAGTGAATTCTAGATTTCATGACACCCATGCAGTGTCCACAGCATTACAAGCTGCATTTTCTACATCCATCATATCCACATCACTTTTAGCCTGCTAAGGATCACTTACCCAAATTTGTGTCTTAGTGGCCTTCTCTTGAACCTGAGATTCCCCAGCCACCTTGGGGCAGCCAGCAGTTACTGCCACTTGCGAGGTTCATGCTCAGCTGTGGAGCACAGGGCTATGGATTTTCACTGTCTTTTATGGGGCAACTGAAATAGACAGGTTGTCTCAGAAAAGTGATAACATAGATCCCTAGCACATGACCCAGAAATGGAGCTCTTAGGTGTTTTCTATGTGAGCAGAGCTCCACGCAGATGTTCCCAACTGCTCTCTTCATCACTTCCGGTGTTTGCAATTGACCAGGGATGCTTCAATAGATGAATGGATAACTCCACTCTGCTCAGTCCCCAGAATGGGATATACTTAGGATATGAGAGCATGAAGACATTTATTCATCATAAATAAAGAATAAATGAATAAATAAATAAATAAATAACTTTTTAAAAATTATCAAACTAATAATTATCTTATGTGAATGAAACCCTCCTGGAGGCTGTGGACTGGACCATTCTGCAAATAACCACAAAATAAACAGGGAAGTAACAGTTGTCCCCAGGGACGGAATCAAGAAGGAAGGTGGCTGAAAGTGTAGTTCTGTGATAGACCACTGGCCTAGCATGAATGATACCCAAGACACTAATTCAAGCACTGACAAATGGAAGGAAGGATCTGAAGGGCAGCGTGTTATTTTGAAGCCTGGAGATCCTGCGGCCTATCCTCATGCACCCAAAGCAATCCAATGTTTTGTTTTCTTTTTTCTGCAACCATTGGAAATTGCTGGGGACAAACTGGAAAGGCAGGCTGTTATGGTGATGAATGTCTATAGTCCCAGGACCCTTGGAGGCCGAGACAGAAGCATTTCAGGCTTGAGCCTTGTCTGGATATCTTAGCTACTTCATGAGACCCTGTGCCAGAAAAATAAACATGCAAATGGAAGAAGAGCAAGAGATGGAAGAGGAGGGAAGGGGACATAAAATAGTTAAGACATATTATGTAAATGTAGCAACTACACCTGATGAATATGATCATTAAGTAAGGCAAACATGTAAAAATAAAAAGTGCTAAACAGAAGCCTGTCATGGTGGCATGTACCTATAATCTTAGCACTAAGGAGGCTGAGACAGGAGCCCCTTTGTGAGTTTGAGACCAGCCTGGGCTACAAAGTGAGCTCAAGGCCAGCCTGAACTGTACTGGGAGACCCTGTCTCAAAAAGACAAAAAACAGAGCAAAACAAAAAAAGTAAAGTGTCCGGGATATAGCTCAGTGGCACAAGCACGTGGCTGGCAAGAGCAAGGTCCTGAGTTTGATACCTGGTAAAACAAACAAATAAACAAACAAAAAAAAAAAAAAAACAAAACAGTAACAAGGGCTGGAGATTCAGCTAAGTATGAAGATCCTTAGTTCAAGTCCCTGTACTATGTACACAAACAGGAATATAAAGCTTACTTCCAAGATGAATGTCACTGTTATGTATGTTAAACCTAATAAAAAATCAATGCGTAAATAAATAGGAAAATCAAGTCACTGGGTCACCATGAATGAATTTATATTAAGATTCCCTTCATTTCTCTATTTATATATTTACTTATCAAGTAGGGTTTCAGTATGTCCCTAAGTCTGGCCTGATACTGGAGGTGATCCTCTTGCCTCAGCTTCCAAAATGCAAGGAGAGGGCTGGGGATATAGCTTGTAGCACAGTGCCTTGCTTGGCAAGCACAAGGTCCTGAGTTCAATTCCTGGTACAAAGAAACAAGCTAGGATTACGGACATGTGCTTCAATCCAAAGCAAGGTGCCCTTTAAGAGCATTTGACAATCATCGCTACAGGACTAAGATATGAACATCTTCATTACCTTCCTTGTCACTGGTAAACAATCCCTGACACTCACAATTTCAAACAGGAAACTTTTATTATGCTTTACAACTCAGTTCATAGGCCAGCACGGCAGAGGTATATGGCAGAGGAAGAAGAGCTCATGTCCTGGAGGTGGGAAGCAGAGAGAGATTAACAGAGGAGGGAAGGATACAGATTCTTCTAGACCACACCCCCAGGAGCCCACCTCCTCTAACCAGGCTTTGCCTCCAAACATCACATGAAGGTATAAACTCAGTGGACTAATCCAGTGATGAGTATCATATGCACATGGTGCACTCACCTCCTGAAAGGCCCACCCACCAGTGCAGGAGGTGTGGAGGATTCATTTAGATTAAGAAAATCTAAAGGAGTTGGGGACGCACACAACTGTAGCATGTAAGGTTACTTCGACAGCAATACTCTTCTGTGACTTCCCAGTTCCCTATGGGATCCAAGCTACAGAACTGAAATATCATGGAAATGTTACAAGAGGAGGTACAGCCAGGTGTGCTGGTGCACGCCTGTAATCCCAGCACTGGGGAGGCTGAGGCAGGAGGATTGTTGTGAGTTCAAGGCCAGCCTAGGCTAAGTGAACTCAATGCTAGCCTGAACTGCATAGGGAGACCCTGTATCAAGAAGCAAAAAAAAAAAAAAAAAAAAAAAAAAAAAAGAAGGAAAAAATTGGACCCTAACAGATGGTCTTTTGTCCTTCACAACCAGTGTCAATTCAGCACAGAGCTGGGCAAATAGCACAGAGTGCAGAAACATTGTTGAAATATGGGATTCGTAGCTCTCCAGGGGGCAGGATACAGCACCTGGGACAACTGGCTCAGTTCAGCAGTGAGGTACAGCAGTACCTGAAGGATGCCCAGGAAAAATTAATTTCCATAACAACTGAAAGTCTTGAGCCACGTGTAGCGGCTCAGGACAGGCAACATGGCAAGGACCTGGAATTTGTGATGTCACAGTGCTCTAGCACCAGGGTCTCCAGGGTGCTGGAAAGTTTGTCTATTAGAACTGCAAGGGTCTCAGGATCGAATGATTTCACTGAAAACATCCTCAGACTCAGGGACTTGAGCTGGCTTGTGCTTGCACACTGGGGCAGATGCTTTAGGTCAGATTCCTTCAGTGGAGCTGAACTCAAGGAGAGGGCTTCCAAGGGGGTCTGACTCCTGTGGAAAGAGAAAAGTTATTTCCTATTAATAGGGATGATGAGGGAGGTGCATTAGAAATGACCTGAAGGAAAGAGAGCCAGTCTAGCCCTGATATGGCACTCAAAATGTGATGAACCCCAGGATATTATATGTTTAAGGCACTGATCCTTTACTTCACCACCACTTATATGATTGGCTCAGTCTCGATCTCTATAGCCCCCTGTGCTGAGAACCAAGCAGAAATTCACAGCTCTGGCCAAATGAGGCCAGTGAGGGACTTGTAGGAAGAATGAACTTAGGAAAGTTTGGCCAATGGACTGGAGTTTTCCCTGTGTCCTCAGCAAATCCTGTAT
Source organism: Chinchilla lanigera (assembly GCF_000276665.1). Taxonomy (NCBI): domain Eukaryota; kingdom Metazoa; phylum Chordata; class Mammalia; order Rodentia; family Chinchillidae; genus Chinchilla; species Chinchilla lanigera. The sequence continues at coordinate 122,663 of NW_004955608.1, forward strand.
CCCTGTTCATATCACTGCAACCCTCCTCTTCACACTCAGCTCCAGACTCCTACACTTCCCATGTGCTCATTCCCTCCCTTGAGCACTGTTATGGCTTTTAACTTGCTGTCCCCACAAATCCTTATGCACTCACTGGTGGGGATATGGGGAAATGGCTGGATCATGGGCGTGATAACTGGATCTGTCCAATGACTGTTTTTCTTGTTGTTGTTTTAGTGCGAGGAATTGAACTCTGAAACTTGCGCTTGCCAGACAGGAACTGTGCCACCGAACTATCTTCCCACCACCAATGATTGGTTTTGCATGGCTATAGGGGATAGAATTACCAAAGAGGGAAGTGATGCCCTGTGTGTGGACTGCACCAAGCAATAGCCTTGTAGCTTGGATGTAATACAAAGAGAAGACAGAAAGCCGGGTGTGGTGATGCATGCCAGTAATCCCAGCACTTGGGAGGCTGAGGCAGGAACATCGCTGCAAGTTTGAGACCAGTGTGGGTTAAAAAATGAGCTCAAGCTTGGCCAGCCTGAACTGCAAAGTGAGACACTGTTTCAAAAAGACAAAGAGATGAGAGAGAGAGAGACAGACAGACAGAGAGAAGACAGGAAAGGCTGCCTGCCACTTTCCCCTACCATGCAACACATTTTACTTCTCTTCCACACCTGAAGGCAACTCACTATTGGCTAAAACGTGTATAATATGTGAGCTAAACTAAACCTTCCCTCATTTCACTTGTGCATATTGGGTATTTTGTCCTAACATTGGGAAAGTAACTATGAGAAACAACCAATAGCCTTAAGAAAGCCACGGAAAAGGGACTGCTGCCCATCACAGCAGCTAAGCACAATCACCTGTTTAATATGCAGCTATGTGGCCTGTCCCCACCTTAGTGCTCCCTCTTCCCTTTTCCCAGGACCTTACCTGGACCTGCTTCCTAAGAAGAAATCTAATCTGCCCTCATTTTGCCTGCTTCTGTATTGCTGGTTTTCTGGATATGAGGACAGCTCCAGACCTCCTATCCTAGTTTAGCCCCTGCTTATACATGGGAGGTTATAGATGACATTGCTGTGGTCCAGACAATGCTGTCTTTCCCACTTCATAGTATCTTACCCTAGGCCAGCAGATAGGCACACAGATGCCCTCTTAATATTTACTGTAACTATAAATGTGCAAGGGAACTTGACACCCACTCACCTGATGATCTTATGCAGATTTCCCTCCAGGAAAATGACTTCATCTAGATGAAGTGCCTGGAGACTTTGCAGCTGTCCTAAATGAAATGCATAGATGCAGTAATACCCCATGTTTGTGGATGGTGAAGTGAACAATTTTTTTTTTTTGTCTTTTTGAGACAGGGTCTCACTCTGATGCTCAGGTTAGCCTTGGGCTCACTTTGTAGCCCAAGCTGGTCTCAAACTCATAACAATCCTCCTGCCTCAGCCTCTCGAGTGCTCAGATTACAGGCATGAGCCACCATGTCTGGCAACAATTTTGGACTCAGGCTGCTAAAGTGAAATGTGTGAAGGTTTTTCATCTTCTTGAGCTGAGGAACAAATGTCTCCATGCTTTTCCCTTCCAGCAACTAAACATGTCCAGCTCATGGATAGAGCCCATTGCTACAGTTCTCAGAAATTTCAGGATTTTAAAGACAGCACAAGACTTGATCATCACCTTGTTGCAGTACAGGTGCACTGAAGCTGTTTGCTTCTGGGCCCACTTCAAGAGGCAGAGTTGTAATTTGTCACGTGTAGCACAAGATGAACACCAGGAATTGAAACAAAGGTTTGCAAATATTCTCAATGTTGGCTTCTTGTTACTTAACCCAAGCTTGCCCATTTCCTTATTCCTAGCTTCTGCTGAGTGAGCAGCACCCATGGCTTTGGGCCCTGCAGTCCAGAAGTCCTGGTGTACATCCCTCCAGCCCCACACCTGTAGTATCCACATCCTGTGGACAAAACAGGAAGCAGCCTCAGAATTGAGATAAAGATCCAACTTCCTACCTGGGCTTCTCTTCCACTTCCTGGGCACCAATTGCTCCTCTACATTTCGTGCCTTCCTTTTGATACTGTGGTAACCTTTGCATGCCACTTGGTTTAACTTCCAGTCCGTGTGAGGGTAGGAAGATGGAGGTTCCTCCTGATGTCACTGCATCCTGTACATGCATCTTCTTGTCAAAAAACCCTTTCCCAGGTGGTTCTCAACAAAGGCCAAGACCTCTGTTATCCTCCTCAATACCAGAAGCTGCTTCACAGGTCAGTCTGTTTTGCTCCTTGACACCAACTGTCTCTTCCCTTGACTCCCAGATCCCTCCTTCCAGTGCTCATGTATCACCCTCACTTGTGGGGAACATTCTGGGATAGCTGCGTATCAAGTCCTTTCAGTAGAGCTTCCAGGGTCCTTAGGTTTCTCTGTTGTTGTGTGCTTTCCCCAAACTGAGTGTGTGAGGTCTTGCATTTCCTCAAAACCTCAGAGTCCTCAAAGGGAGACAGGGGAATGGCCAGGCCTGCACCATCACCTTCAGGACCTCATTGTGTTCCCCCATGAAGGCAACCATGAATAAGACATGGAAGATGAGGGAGGGCAGGGCATACAGAACAGTGCTGGCTATGGGCTCATTCTTCAGCAGGCTCTGCTTGGCCTGTTCATACACAGGCTGTGGGCTCTGCATGCTCGTCCTGATGAATCTGCAAGGAGAAGGATGTTAAATAATAACCTGGAAGCCACATCTGTTCCAACCATGCTGAGACTGCTTTTAACCTATGAAAACCAATTGAGGGCCATGGTCCCTAGTCTGGCTCTGGTGAAACCTTCTCAGTTTACCCCAGTTCCTCTGACATGTGTTGTTATAAAGCCATATCTGTGCCTCTATTGGAAGCAGGACCCCTTAACCTATCCACTTCAAGCAACTGGTCTTTTAAATTCCGGTACCTCTGGGAAGCTGGTTTTGAGTGTTGTGAAATCTCAGCCCCTTCTTGTTTGGGTAATTTCTAATCATTTGTGCAAGTCCCTAGAATGACAATGGAAGTGTCATCTGTCCCAACCCATTTACCATCTGCATTCCATCCATGAGGCCAGGCACTAAATATAAGGACTATCCCATAATATGGATCTTATACTTTTCATTTTATGAAGCTTGGTCAGCTGGTACAAAAGCCATGTTACATTGTTATAGAGCATGTGGAATTTAGAGTTATAAAATTCTAACTCTGCTATAGGTTGTTAAACCTCTGTGATTTAGCAAGAATGCCTTGAAATAAGTTTAAATTAACTCAGAATTAAGTATGCAGAGGTACGTCCATTCAAAGCTTTGGTTTAAATCACAATATCTCAAAAAAGAAAAGCAACGAAAACAGTAATGTGTGGTGGTTTATGCCTGTTATCCCAATAGTCTGCAGCCTGATGTTGGAGAATTGCTCCAAGTTGTAGGGTAGTCTGCCCTACATAATGAATTCAAAGCCAGACTAACCTAATTTGTGAGGTCCTGTCTTAAACAACAAAATGAAATAATAACAAACTAACAACAAAAAAACAAGACACAACAAGTAAAAAAAATAAAGGCTTGGTGTAAAATGTTACATAGGTGCTTCTTAAATTTTTGTGCAGTACAGTGGATTGAGTAAGACTTGGGCTGAGCAGAAAAATTTTAGTTCTTCTTTTTTTTTTTTTTTCTTCATTCTGGAAATGTAACACAGGACCTCACACTTTCCTGGCAGACACTTGTCCCACTGAGCTATAGCCCTGACCCTTGTTTCTCCTTTTTGTCTTATTTTTTTTTTTACATTTTGTGTTTTGAGACTGGATCTCATTGTTTTCCAATGTGGCATAATCTTTGCAAATATCCCACTTCAATCTCATTAGTAAGCGACATTTCAGACATGGATGGGCAAACATACCAGCCTATATTCAATGATTTCAGGTTCACTTTTAATTCCCTTTATTTCTTTTTTTTTTTTTTTCTTTTGTCTTTTGAGACAGGCTGGCCTTGTGCTTATTTTGTAGCCCAGGCTAGTCTCGAACTGGCAATGATCCTCCTACCTCAGCCTCCAGAGTGCTGGGATTACAGGTGTGCACCGCCACGCCTGGCTGTCTTCATTTTCATTTAAAGACAGAGTCTTTATATATAGTTCAAATTGCCCTTGAACTTATCAGCTCCATGGTGCAATCATACGCAAAGTGATCCTACTATCTCAGCTTCTTCAGTCCTGGGATAACAGGTGTGTTCCACCATGCATGGCTTTGCTTGTAATTTTTGTGTTGATGGGGTCTGAACTAAGGCCAAGCATTGAGAGGCAGGAGCCCTTGTTAAATTCACAAATCACTGTTCTGTACCTTTCACTTTTTCTTCTTTGTTTTCTTTTTACAACAGAGTCAAACCATGTGATTATGACCAGATTTGAATTCATTATGTAGCCCAAGCCAGCCTCAAACTCACCCTGATCTTTCTGCTTCAGGGGCCCAAGTCCTAGAATTAAGGATATGTGCCATCAGTGCCTGCTGAGTTATCATTTAGGATATACAAAGTGAATATTTAAATTCTGAAAAAATAAATTTACTTGCAAATGCCTGGGAGGCTGTGGCAGGAGATTTCCAAAATTCAAATTCAACCCCCAAATGGGTAATTGAGTGACCTAGCAAGAGCATGTCTTAAAGAATTTGTGACATAATTCAGCAATGTATGGAGGAAAGTGGGGAGGGAGAAGGGAGAGAGAGAGAAGGAGAAAGGGTGAGAGGAGGAGGGAAGAAAGACACTTGTAGCTGGATGTGGCAGTACAAGCCTCTAGTGCTAGCTTTTGGGTGACTGACAAAGAAGCATGGAGAGTTCAAAGTCAGCCCAGATGTTAGGAGGTCCTGTCTCAGAACAAAACAGCAAATAACGGGGTATTGGGGATGTTAGCTGTGTCATACAGCACCCCAGAAGAGACAGGCCCAGAAGAGACAGGCCCAGAAGAGACCTCACAGATCTAGAGGAAACATTCTTACAATTCATCTGCAATGAGAAGAGACCTAAAATAGCAAAAGGAATCCTGGGCAACAAAGACAAGTCAGGCGCCATCAGAATCTCTGTCTTGAAATTATGCTACAAAACTACTGTAATAAAATCAACATAGTACTGGCAAAAAAAAAAAAAAAATAGGCCAGAGGACCAATGATACAGATTGGGAGATGCAGCCACAACCTTAAACACACTCAGCCACCTTACCTTTGACAAAGGGCCAAACATGTGACTGAAGGAACAACTGCCTCTTTTATAAGTGGGATACTGAAGAAAATGCAGAAATATGGGCAGGACTTGGGAATCCAACTTTGTCACCTTCCCCCTGGAAGACAACCTGCCCCAGAACCTCCAGGAGCTTCATCCCCTGGTGGCTGGCAAGAGTGACGTCTCCTGAGTGACTTCCGGCTGCACCACTACCTGTGGGCCCAGGCCTGGAGGCTCAGGAAGCTGGAGGAGGACTTGACCAACCCGCACAGGCTGGGGCCCCCATGGAGGGCAGGGCTAACTCCCTGTGTGGCAGGCTCAGCCTGGAGGGTGGCAAAAATGAGGAGTGAATGTGGAGTTCTCCTCTCCAGCGAGGAGAACACAGAGCAGGGTATGCACGCTCCTCTATCACCGAGTTCCTTTCAGCTCTTTCCTTTCTGTTGAACTCTTGCTTCCAGTGTAAAGTTACTTGGTTCTTCATGCAAAAAGAAAAAAAAAATTCTGGTGAAGGAGTCAGGAAAACTTGGAGGTAGAATATTCACTCATTCTTTCAGCATGTTAAAAGTCTATGTCACAATTTATAGTAAAGGAAGGGATAGAAAATCAGTGGACAAAGTTCCTGACTTAACATCTTAATGAAAAAAAAAAAAAAAAACATCTTAATGGAGTGAAGAGATAGACATTGACACATGCTGTGACACATTATAGTAAATGTTTTTTTAAAAGGCATAGATTAAAAAAAGAGAGAACAAAAATCAGTCAATCAATCAATCAAAGCAGGCTTGGTGATCCACTCCTGAAATCCCAGAATTTTTCAAAGCTGAGACAGGAGGCTTACAACCTGTAGCACAATGCACATAAATTAGTGATTTGTTGTCTCAGTATAGAAAATAAAATAAAATTGACCAAATGTATATCTCCGTGTGAAGGTACTCAGTCCTATGGTCAGGAGAAAAAAAAGGTAAAAATGTTCTCTTATATAGTGCAGTTAAATCCAAGGTGCCTTTGCTCCTCCCATTCACCTAGTTGAGCATCAGGAGGAATTTAGACTGACAAGATAGCCCCCACTGAGCTCTGAAAGACATGGCTTTCATTGAAAGAAAAGTGAGCATTTAAATAATATATGGAACGACAAATCCAGGTGTGGTGGCATACCACTGTAATCCCAGCACTGGGGACGCTCAGGCAGGAGAATTACTGTGAGTTAGAAACCAACCTTAGCTGCAATGTGAGTTCAAGGTCATCCTCAACTACAGAGCAAGACCCTCTCTTAAAAAACTGTCATAAAGTGACCTAAATCAATACACAAAGCAAGATATACGGGGTGAAAGCAAGTTTGTACATTTTTAATCAAAAGAAAAATCTAACCATGGCTTGGCAGATGTAGTGATATTACTATCACAGGAAGGATGAGGCAGGAGTATCTGGAGTTCAAAGCAAGCCTGGTGTACACACTGAAGGAAATCCAGCTGGGTAACATAGCCAGACCTTGGTTCAAAAAACCCCATCGTACCTAAAAGTCCCAACTCTATCTATATGAAGAGACAAAAGTCACAGAACCTTTGATGTCATCTGAAACCTCTTTGCCCAGAGGAGACTGGCTGAAGGTGGGGAGATGGGTCATCCTCATCCTCATGGAGGCCAGGGACTCACCAGGTGCAGACTCAGGTGGTAGTGACGGTTCTCCGGGAATCCAGGCAGGACCAGCGGTGACTGGCAGCTCCAGGAATGAGTATCTCCTCCTGTGCCCCTCTCCTCTTTTGTCCCCCTTGTTAGACACACCCTACCCTCCCTGCTCCTCCCTTCACAGCAAACTCAGACCCCTGATTGGTTCATTCCCTCTCTACCCACTTATTCCTGGTGATACTCCTGTCTCAGCCTCTGGAGTACTGGGATTGCAGGCCTGCAGTACCATGCTAGACTCCCAGTTAGAGATGTTGTGTATCAAAATAAAAAAATCAAAGGACTCAGATATAAGCCCATGCAAATATACTGGGTTTAAACTCTAGTCCCCCCCCCCAAAAAAAAGCCCGCAATAGGGCTGTGACACAGCAAGGTGGTAGCAGTTCCTTGGCTGTACACATAATGAAAGAGGAGTTCAGCTGAGGAAGGAGTCATTCTCCAGTTCAGATCCCCAGATGCGTGAAGGGCTGTGTTCTGAGTTGGGAGCTGTGTGAGAAGAATTGATTTACCTGGAAAGGAGTCTGTGGTTGGGTTGCAGCTATAGACTTTTTCATCATCCCTCCTTTCCTTCATTTTCCCTTCTTTCTTTCCTTCCTTCCCTCCTTCCATCCTCCTTCCTCACTCCTTCACTCCCTCCCTTCTTTCTTTTCACTATTTGGAATAGCAAATACAAATGCTCAAGTGCTGAGATTCTGTTCCAGTCTATTTTTTTGTTTTGAGACAGGGTCTTGCTTATGATGGCTGAATGAGTGCTCAGGGTGCTAAGATTACACAAAGCTAACTCTGTATTTTGAGACAGTAACTTGTGGAGTTATTCAGGCTGAACAAGCAATTGCAATTCTTATTCCTTATCCCACCACAGTTCTGGGATTATAGGAAAGTGCCACTGTGCTCTCATTCCTCTGTAATATATTTTTTTTTTTTTGGTACCGTAGATTGAACTCAGGACATTGGACTTGCCAGAAAGGCACTTATGCCACTAAGCTATATCCCTGGCCCTCCTCTGTAATTTTAAAAAGCAACTTATATTCTTGATATTTGTGTAAGAAATAACACTAATATTCATGCTGAAACAGAATTTCTTTCTTTCTCTCTCTGTCTCTCTCTCTCATTATTTTTCAGACAGTGTTTTGCTATGAAGTTCAACCTGGCCTTGAGCTCACGTTGCAGCCCAAGCTGACCTCAAACTCACAGCAATCCTCCTGCTTCTGCCTCCTGAGTGTTGGGACAGTGGGCATGTGCCACTACTCCAAGCTAAACAGCATTTCATAACAGCAGTTTCAAAAACTAGGACACAAAGTATAATCTTGCTCACAAAAAGTTCTCTCACCTGGCCTAACTCACCAGTAGAGGGAAGGATTGTCCCGAAGCTTGAACTTTTCACTACACTAGTGATGGAGCCAGCCTTGTGCTCCTATCTGCAGCCCTGCTGGCTGCCACAGCTCTGGCCCTCTGGAGGGTCCTGATGAGATGATGGCAACATGGAAAACTGGGTCACATTTGTGCACTCTGTCCCTAGCCTCCCCTGTTCTCAGGAGCAGAGGAAGTGTGTTGATAATGAGGAACGTGGACCACTGGCCTTAGGTCTCTGCAGTGTATTATGTGTCCTGTGAACATGAGACAGATGCATCACAATTTGTCCTAAATCATAATATTTGTCTTCAAGATATTAAGGAAATTGCCAATATGTGACCAATGCAGACTTAGGAAACTGATACTTTCAATGCACTTTTCATTAAAATTTATTTCAGAGTGGCTGGAGGTAGCAACACATGAATATTTTCCTCCATGACATGGGGGAGAATGTATGAAACCCAAATGGAGATTGTACACCCTTTTGATTTGTGGATTTCATGACATCCGTGCATTATCCACAGCATCACGAGTGCTGCATTTTCTACAACCATTTCATTTGCATCAGTTTTTGCCTGCTGATGTTCACTTACCCAAATTTTCCTCTTAGAAGCAGTGAGTCAATGCTGGAGAGTCTCCAGCCACCTTGCACAGCCAGCAGTTACTGCCACTTGCCACACTGCATGCTCAGCTGTACAGCACAGGGCTGTGGAGAGTGTCTCTGTCTTTCTATGAGACAAATCTAGCAAGTGAGATTGTCATGGGAAAAATTGTGTCATATATCCTTAGCATATGAGCCAGCAATGGAGCTCTAAGGTGTTCATCCAAAAGAGCAAAGCTCCACCCAGATGTTCCCAGCTACTCTGGTGTTTGAAATTGACCAGCTACTGGTCATTTCTGATGTTTGAAATTGACCAGCTACTGTTCAGTAGATGGATGACTAACTCAACTCTGCTTGTCCAGGGAGTGCAATATCGCCAGGCCAGGAGGGCCTGTAGGCATACAGGTGCAATCCCAAGTGAATGAGGCCAACCTGGAGGCTGTGGCTTCCTCCACTCTGGAAACAGCCTTAAAAATAAACAGGGAGATTACAGATGTTAGCAGAGAAGGAGACAAAAGCAAAGGAGGCTGGGAGTGCAGCTCAGTGGTAGACCACTTGGCCTAGCGTGGTTGAGGCCCCATCGTCCCTCCAAGCACTGGAGAAGCAAAGGAAGGATCTAAAGGGCAGCATGTTATTTTGGTGTCTGGAGATCCCGCAGCCTCTCCCCATGCACACAAGGGAATCCAATAGCTCTTTTTTCTCTGACCACGGGAAATTGCTGAGGGCAAAGTGGATAGCCTCCCTGGATGTGGTGGGGCATGCCTGTAATCCCAGAACTCTTCGAAACTGAGACAGGACTATTGCAGTTTAGAGCCTATCCTGCACAACTTAGCTACTCAGTGAGACCTTGGCTCAAAAAATAAATGTGCACATGAAAGAGGATCAAGAGATGGAAGGGGAGGGAGAAGAACATAGAAAGAGGTAGGATGCATTATGTATATACCTCAAATCCACATGATGAATGAGATCATTAGGTATGGAAAACATGTAAAAAATAAACTAGGAAACAAGAAGGGATGAAGACATAGTGCAGCATGAAGATCCTTAATTCTATTTCCTGTACTAACAAAAACAGTGAAAGAAATCTTCCCTACCCAAGATGTATGTAGTTATTGTGCCTGAAGTGCATACTAATAAAAATAGTCAATATATAAATAAATTGGAAAATCAAGTCACTGAGCCATCATGAGAGTTTACTTTAAGATTCTCATTACTTGTCTATGGAACTATTTTCCTTTTACATAGGGTCTTACTATGTATCTAATAAAAAGCCAGGTCTGGTGGGGCACACGTGTAATCCCAGCATTTGGGAGGCAGAGGCAGGAGGATAGTTGCAAGTTGGAGATGAGCCTGGACTACAAAGTGAGCAGAAGACCAGCTTGAACTGCACAGCAAGACCCTGTCTCAACAAGACAAAGAAAAAAGATTAGCCACAAACTCAAGCTGATACTCCTGCCTCAGAATCAAAGGTGCTCATCTTTTGCACATGTTCTTCCACACCTAGAAGGTTCCCTTTATTACCAGTTGACACTTATGTATAGAGGACAAACATGAACATCTTCATTACTTCCCTTGCCACCAGTACAAAATACTCAACACTCAGAACTTCAGAGATAATAGATTTATTTGTCTTATTCAGTTCACAGGCCAGCATGGCAGAGGTACATGGCAGAGGAGAAACATCGCATGACCGGGCAGTGGGAAGCAGATCAACAGAGAAAGGGAGATATTTTCTTTTAGGCCACACCCCACAGACCCCACGGACCAATGTCTTCTACCAGGCTGTTAGCATCATTCCCACATGATCCAGTCACTGCCTAATAGGCCTAGCTGGGAGTATGTGACACTTTGTGGGGACATCTAGATTAAGAAAATACAGTATCTGAGTTGGTGACACATACAATTGTAGCATCTAGTGTCTCTTCAATAGTGATGCTCCTCTGTAACTTCCCAGTTCCCACTTGGATTCAAGCTATAGTATTCATGCATACTGCACAAATCACAGGAGTGGGTACAGATCTGGACCCTAAGTGATGGTCTTATGGCCTTCAGAACCTGTGTCAATTCAGCACAGACCTGGGAGAATAGCTCAGGGTGCACAAACATTGTAGGAATACTGGACTCATAGCTCTCAAGGGGGGCAGGATACAGCACCTGGGACAACTGATTCAGTCCAGCACTTAGGTGCAGCAGAGCCTGAAGGGTACTCAAGGAAAAGTGGTTCCCATAGCAACTGAAAGTCTTAAGCCAGGTGCAGCGGCTGAGGGCAGGCAAGATGGCAAGGAGCTGGGAGTCTATGATGTCACAGTGCTCTAGGACCAGGGTCTCCAGGGTGCCAGCCAGTTTGTCTAGCAGAGCCTGGAGTGTCTCAGGATTGAATGATTTCATTGAAATCTTCCTCAGAGTCAGGGACTTGAGCTGGCTTGTGCTTGCACACTGGGACAGGTGCTTCAGGTCAGATTCCTTCAGTGGACTTGCACTCAAGGAGAGGGTTTCCAAAGGGGTCTGGCTCCTGCAGAGTGAGAAAAGTTAATTCCTATGAATGAGGGTGATGATGGGGTGTGTAAAAAATGACCTCAATGGAGAAGAGCTAATTTTGGCCAAATGTTGCCATCACCATCTGATGATCACAAGATGCTGTGTGCTGAAGGCACTGATCCTTCAACTCACCATCACTTGTGTGCTTGGCTCAGTCTCCATTCGCTACAGCTCCCTGTGCTGAGCACCAAACAGAAAACAACAGCTCTGCCCAGATGAGTTCAATGATAAACTTGCAAGAAGAATGAACCCAGGCATATTTGGCCAATGCTTGCTTTTGGCCCTGTATCCTCAGCAAAGCCTGTGACCCTGTTCATATCCCTGCATTCCTCCTCACCCTCAGCTCCAGATTCCTGCACTTCCCATCTTCTCATTCCCTGCCTTGAGCACTGTTACAGACTTTAACGTGCTGTCCTCCCAAAGCCTTACACACTCACTGGTGGGTATTTGGGGAAGTGGCTACATCATGGTGTGATAACTGGACAAGCCCAATGACTTCTTTTGCATGGCTCCATGGGATGGAATTACTGAACAGGGAAGCAGTGTCCAGGGTGTTGATGGCACAAACAATAGCCTTGTAGCCTGCATGGACTACAAAAGCGTGCTGCTTTCTGCCTACCCTGCAATGGGCTGCTTTTTCTGTTCCATGACAGGAGCTGGCTGACTATGTCTGAGTCCTGTATAAACTATGAGATTTAAAAAAAAATTACTGCTTTAACTTGTGTGTGTTGGGTACTTTGTCCTTGCAATAGACATTATCTATGAGAAGGAAGCAGCAGCCTTTCCTTAAGGACCTAGAAAAGTGTTCGCTGCCCATCACAGCTGCTGACAACAATCACCTGTCCGATATGCAGGTGTGTGGCTGGTCCCTCCGTTAGTGCTCTCTCTTCCCTTTTCCCAGGACCCTACTTGGACCTGCTTCCTAAGAAGTCTATTCTGCCCACATTTTGGCTGCTTCCTGACTGCGGGCTTTCTTGACACGACTCCTGCTCCAGCCCTCCCATCCCAGGTTAGTCCCTGCTTTTACACAGGAGCTTATGAGAGACCTTGCCATGGTCCAGACAGTGGTCTCTTTCCCACTTCCTAGTATCTTCCCCCAGGCCAGCAAATGGGGACAAAGATGCCCTGTCAATTTTTACTGTACCCATGAACGGGCAGGAGAGCTTGCCCTCCACTCACCTGATGATCTTATGCAGATTTCCATGCAGGAAGAAGACTTCATCCATCTGAAGTTCACGGAGATTTTTCAGCTGTCCTAAATGAGAGGCATAGAAGCGAAAATATTCTTTTTTCCAGGGTGAAGTAAGCACTTCTGGACTCATGCTTCTGAAGTGAAATGTGTGGAGGTTTTTCATCTTTCTTAGCTTACGAACAAATGCTTTCATGCTTTCTGGACCCCAGTTACTAAACACCTCCACCTCACGGATAGAATCCAGTCGCACAGCTCGCAGAAACTTCAAGATTTCAAAGACAGCACTGGACTTGATCATCACCTTCTCACAGTGCAGGTGCACTGAAGCTTTTCTCCTACTGGCCCACTTGAAGAGAAAGAGCTGTAATTGATTATCAGTTCCACAAAAAAAAGTCCAGTTTTCACAACGAAGGTTTGTCAGTATTCTCAAGGTTGGGTTCTTCTCACTTAATCCGGGCTGGCTGACTTCCTTATCCCTAGCACTGACTGATTGGGCAGCCCTCACAGCTCTGGGCCCTGCAGTCCAGAAGTCCTGGTGTGCATCCCTCCAGTCCAGCACCTGCAGTTTACACCTTCTGCATGTAAGACAGAAAGCAGCCTCAGAATTGAGATAAAAACCCAACTTCCTCCCTGTTCTTGTCTTGCACTTTCTGCGCATCTGCCATTCCCTTACATTTCTGTCTCCCTTTTCTCCCATTTTAACCATTGCATGGAGTCTTGTTCAGCTTCCAGTCCCTGTGAGGTTAGGAAGATGCAGGTTTCTCCTGAGTTAATCACGTTCCTGCAAATCCATCTTTCTCATCAGGTAACCCTGTCCCAATTCATGCACTGCAAAAACATAGAACTCCGTGATCCTCCTCAACATCAGAAGCTGCTCCACGCTTCAGCCTCCCTTGTACCCTGACACCAACTGTTCCTTTGTGGAGAAGGACATTCTTTGATAAGAAAGCACGAAGGACACACAGTGATTTATTTATTGTCGCAAAAGTGAACTGAAACCTTTCACCTGAAGATCAGAGTGTATTTGAATTGCAGGAGATCCCTAGTTTTTGGTCTTGCCATGCATTGTAAAAATTAATGGGAAATAACAACTGTGATTGTAGGGGATTGATAACTGGTTATCAGCTTATAACCCTCAGCTGAACTCAGTAAGCGTGGTGCTGGGTGTGGGAGGCCAACCTGGAGATATTGCCAGCAGCATAAGGGGCAGACTTGGAGAAGGATAATGCTCTAATTACTGAAACATCTAGTATCTGCCCATTTGTACTAGCTATGCCCTTGGCTCTTGCTCAATAAAAGCTGACTAAGATTGGGAATTGGGGCTGCAGTCCGAGAGGCTGTAAGCCCCCTGATCCCAGACTTTTGCCTCTCTTGTTCTTTTTGTCTATGTTCCTTTTTTTTTCACCAGCAGGCACCTCATTCTCAGGACCTGTCACTCTGCATAGAATGGCATCCCTACCCTGGAGTTCCAGGACCCTCCTTCTAGTCTTCATGTATCACACTCACCTGTGGTGAACTTTCAGGGACAGCTGTATATCAAGTCCATCCAGTATGGCTTTTAGTGTCTGTATGTTTCTCTGTTGCAGTGTGATTTCTCCAACCTGAGTGTGTGGCATCTTGGGTTTCCTCAAATCCATTAGGGTCCTCAAAGGTAGATAGGGGAATGGCCAGGCCTGCACCATCACCTTCAGGACCTCATTGTGTTCCCCCGTGAAGGCGTCCATGAACAAGTCATGGAAGATCATGGCGGGCAGATCATGCATATCAGTGCTGGCTATGGTGTCACTCTTCAGCAGGTGCTGCTTGGCCAGCTCATACAGAGGTTGTGGGCTCTGCACGTTCATCCTGAGGTATCTGCAAGAAGAAGGATACTGGGTAACATCCAGGAAGAGGCATCTGTTCAGGTGAAGCTCAGAAACCCCCTTTAATTCATTAAAACAAACTCCGGGCCACAAGCTCTGGTCTGGATAAGGTAAAGCCTTCTCAGTTTACCCCAATTTCGCTGACCTGGGTGGCTACAAAGCCATACCTGTGCCCTGTTGTAAGCAGGACGCTACTACCCTATTCCCTGCAAGCAGCTAGTCCTTTGAATTCCAGTCCCTCAGGGAAGTGGCTCTGAGCTCTCTGAAAGCTCAGTCCCTTCTTGTTTGGGAAGCTTCTGAACATTGGGAAAAGGCCCTAGAATAATAATGGAAGTGTCTTATGGTCCAACCACCTTTTGATCTCCATTCCAACCACAGGGCCAGACAGGAAATATTAGGGAAACCCTATGAAATGGATTCAATTATTTTCAATTTATGAAGTTTTCAGAAGCAAGTATAAAAGACATGCAGCATTTTTATAGAGCATGTGGAAGTTAGAGATGGAAAATGCTAATTCTACTGTAGGTTGCTCATACTCTTCTACATTTGACAACTTAACTCTTAGTGATATTGTGCAGGAAAGCAAGCTGGTGAACATAAACTCTTCACCTTTAAAATACTGCAGATTTGTACAGGACAGAACAGGTGTATAATCCTAGCTCTATGGGAATCCAAGGAAAGAGAATTCAAAGTTTAATCCCAGCTTGACAACTTAGAGACTTAGCAAGAATACCTTGCAATAAATGTTAGTTCAGTAAAAATTAGATACGGGTAGGTACATCAGTTCAAAGGCTGTGGATTAAATCCAGTACTATAAAAATGAAAATCAATGTAGCCAGGTGTAATTCTGGATGCCTGTTTTCCCAGTACACTCCAAACGTAGGAAGGAGGATCACTCCAAGTTCTAGAGTATTCTGGCCCACAATGTGAGCCTAAGCTATTCAAAGCCAGCCTAGCCGGGTGTGATGGTTCACCCCTGTAATCCCCGTGCATGGGAGGATGAGGCAGCAGGATTGTTGTGAGTTCAAGACAGCCTGGGGTACAAAGTGAGCTCATGACCAGCCTGAATTGCATAGCGAGACGCTGTCTCAAAAAGACAAAATAAAAGAAAAGAAAAGAAAAGAAAAGAAAAGAAAATAAAGCCAACCTAAACTACTTAGCAATATCCTGTCTTAAAAAAAGAAAAGAAACAAGCACAAGCCTACCACAGCAACAAAGAACACATGAAACAAAACAAAACTAAACTAAATAAAAGCCTGGTGTAATGTATTATATAGATTTTTTTTTTATTTTGTGTGCAGTAAAATGGCTTGAATGTGCATTTTGCTCAGAGTCACCAATTTAGTTCTTCTTTCTTTTTTTTTTTTTCTTTCTATTTTTTGGCTGTTTCTTATTTTGAGACAGGATCTCCCTGTTTTCCAAGCTGGTGTAGGCTTTACAATTATCTTGCTTCAGCTTCATGAGTAAGCATCATTTCAGACATGGGTAACTCTTCCTGCCTATAGGGAATTTTTTCAGCTCCATTTTTAATTCCCTTTATTTGTATTTAGAGACAGTCGGTATATCATTCAGGTTGCCCTTGAACTTGTGTATGCCATGTTGGACTCAAACTCAAAGTGGTTCTATTGCCTCAACTTCTGCAGTGCTGGGATTAAAGGTGAGCACCACCATGCCCAGCTTTTTAAAAAATCCTTCTGTTGATGGGAATTGAGCCAAGTCCAAGCATTGAGAGCCAGGACCCTCGCCAAAATCACAAACCATCATCTTTGACCTATGTTTTACTTTTTCTTCTTTACTTTCAGACAAGGTATCACCATGCAATTCAGATCAGCCTTGAATTCACTATGTAGCCCATGCAGCGTGCAAATTCACACTGATCTTGCTGCTTTAGCCACCCTAATGCTATGATTAAAGGTGTGTGCTACCTGGTTCTGCTGACCTACCATTTACTGAACAAAATTGAATATTTAAATTGTGAACAAATCATTTTCCTTGCAAATGCCTGGGAAGCTGGGGCAGGAACATCCCAACATTCAAATCCTAGCCCAAAATGGGTAATGAAGGGATGTAGGAAGAGCTGGTCTTAAAGACTTGTGATGTAATTCAACCTGGAGAAAGGAAAGTAGGTTGGGAGAGTGGAGGGAGAGAGGGAAGGAGAAAGGGAGACAGGGGGAGGGAAGAAGGACACTTCCAGCTGGATGTGGTCACACAAGACTCTAGTGCCAGTCCTTGGGGGACTGACAGAGATGGAGAGTTCAAAGTCAGCCTAGGTGTTAGCAGGCCCCATCTCAAAACAAAACAACAAATACAGTGGTGTTGGGGGTTTTAGTCCTATAATTCACCACCCCTGGTTCAGACCTCAATATTGAAAGAAAATACACACATATTTGCTGTGACAATTTCAAGGCTTAAGCCTGTGGCATTCTAGTCCACAACTATACCATGGAGCTAGCTTCCCAGGGTTGCTATTAAAATATTGTTAGAGCCAAGTGCAATGGCACACTTGGTAATCATAGCAATCAGGAGGATCAAGGCCAACCCACACTACACAGTGAGTTCAAGGCCAGCCTATAGCACATTGCGTAGACCTTGTCTCCAGAAAATAAAACCAAAAATAAATAAACAAATAAATAAAAATAAAAACAAAATTCTAAGAAAGAAGTCTGGGGCAGTGGGGCAGCCTATAATCAAATCACAGGGGAAAATGAGCAGGAGTTCTTAGACAGCCAGGGGTACATAATGAATTCAAGGAAAGCCTGAAATGCATAGTGAGAACCTGGGTCAAATAAATAAATAACTTAATTAGTTAATTAATTAATTACTTAAAAAAACAGAATCAGTGATCCACTCATATAATTCCAGGATTTTGGAAAGCTGAGGAAGGAGGCTTCCAAGTGATATTCTTTTTTTTTTTTTTGGTTTTGGTTTTTCTCCGGTACCAGGAACCGAACTCACGACCTTGCGCTTGCCAGGCAGGAGCTTTTGCCGCTGAGCTAAATCCCCAGCCCCTCCAAGTGATATTCTAATGAAGAGAACTTAGTGATTCTTGTCTCAAGATAGAAAATAAAATAGAAATGGCTGAGTGTGGAGTTCTGTGCGAAGGCACTGGGTCCCACCCTCAGGAGAAAAGCAAGATAAAATTTTTCTTCAATTTAGTGCGCTTAAATCCAAGCTGCCCTTGCTCCTCCCATTCAGCTGCTTCAGCATTGGGAGGAATTCACATGGCTGACAATGGAGACATGGTTGAGCTCTGAAGAGATGGCTTTCACTGGAAGAAAAAAGTGAGCTTTAAATAATATATGAAATGACAAAGCCTTGTGTGGTGGCATACCACTGTATTCCCAGCACTGGGGATGCTGAGGCAGGAGGATTACTGTGAAATCATCCTGAGTACCAACTGAGTTCAAGGCCAGCCTGAACTACATAGTGATACCCTCCCTCAAAAAAACAGTTATGAAGTGACATAAACCACTGCACAAAGCAAGGTAGAAGCAGTGCAGGCAAATTTGCACATTTTTAATCAGAACAAAAATCTAAAGCTGGCTTGGTAGATACAGTGATATTGCAAATTGGAGGGAGGATGAGGCAGCAGAATCTGGAGTTCAAAGCCAGTCTGGGCGACATACTGAGGTCAAATCCAGCTAGGTCACACAGCAAGATCTTGGGTCAGAAACCCCATAATACCTAAAAATGCCTAACTTATGTATCTGAAGTGACCGAAGTCACAGAATGCACGGTGCCATCTGCAACCTCCTTGCTCACAGGACACTGGTGGAGAGGGGGAGGTGGGACATCCTCATCCTCATGGAGGCCAGGGACTCACCACGTGATGGGGCTCCAGAATCCAGGCAAGAAGAGCGGTGACTGGTAGCTCCGGGACTGAATATCTCCTCCTCTGCCCCTCTACTCCTTTAACACCCTTGTTAACCACACCTTCCAAACCCCTCCCTTCCCAGCATGCTAGATCCCTGACTACTTAGCTCCCACTCCACCCAGATAATCCTGGTGATCCTCCCGCCTCAGCCTCTGGAGTGCTGGGATTGCAGGCCGGCACCATCATGCTCAAATCTCAATTAGAAACACCATGTCTGAAATTAAAAAAAAAATCAAAAAATGGCTGGAATGTAAACCTGTGAAAATGCACTGGGTTCAAACCCTAGCTCTGAAAAGAAAAAGCCCACAATAGAGCTGTGACACAGCTTAGCAGTAGCAGTTCTTTGGCTCCAACCCTAGTTCCATACAAATAATGAAAGAGGGGTTCATCTGAGGAGGAATCACTCTCTAGTGGAGGACCCCAGATGCACGAAGGGCCATGTACTCAGTGGGGAGCTGTGTGAGGAGCACGGACTGACCTGGAAAGGAACAGGTGGATGGATTGCAGCTATAGACATTTTCTCCATCCCTCCTTCCTCTCAGTTTTTCCTCCCTCTCTCTCTCCCTCCCTTCCTTCCTTACCACCATGTTCTGATTCAGCTACAGTTTTTAAAAGCAATTTATATCTTTGGTATTTATGTAAGTGACAATGCTAATATTCATCCTAAACAGGAGTTATTTCTTCTTTTGCTTTCTTTCTCTTTCTTACTTTGTTTTTATTACTGTTACTGGGAATCAAACTCAGGAATGCTGCTT
>NW_004955608.1:141927-143706 GCF_000276665.1 Chinchilla lanigera
CTCTCTCTCTCTCTCTCTCTCTCTCTCTCTCTCTCTCTTTTTCTTTCTTTGTTTCTTTCATCTTTTGAGACAGTGTCTCACTATGCAGTTCAGGCTGCCCTTGAACTGACTTTGTACAACAGAATGGACTCAAACGAACAACAATCAACCTGCCTCAATCCCCCAAGTGCTGTGATAACATGAACTGGTTTGAGAAGGTGAAATCTGAGACAGGAGCTGCTGCACAGCTGAGCGCACCTCCTATGAACAGAGGAGGAGGTCACGATTTCCTTGTCTTACTGGGGAGGATGGAGAGGTGGAAGTATGTGTCCAACCCCAACATCCAGTCACCCTAGTGGATCTGACCTACTCTTTTGCCTTTTGGGTCAGTATTCTTCCCACAGGCAACATTTCCCAGGCAACATGGGTCCACAAGCAGTGCCCAGGGCTTTCAGTCTGAAAGAAAATATGAAACTGAGGAAGGCGTGGTTTGAGTAAAGAGCAGTTCAGAAATTAAAGTCAACCAAACTTAAAAGAACTCGAGGACTGGTGTGTGATCTATTCTGTATTTACCAGTAGGCATTCTCAAGCATGGAGCTTTGGCACTAAGCTGCATTCCTGGATCTGTTTTCTTTGCCTGCCTTGTGGCCTTTCAGCTTTCTGTGAAAAGAGACTCCTAACTTGTCTACAAATAAAACCATGAAGTTGGTGAACGAAAATGGAGGTCCCTCAAAAGTCTTCAGCCTGGAGTGGGGTAATATATGGGCCTGTACTCGAGCAATCTAGGAGGCTGAGGCAGGTTGATCACAAGTCCAGCTCAGCATAGGACACTTAGTGAATTGGTGAGACCTTCCACAAAAAGAAACAGCTGAGGATGTAATGCAATTCCTAACCACTTAAGGCAACAGGAGGCTTAGTGAAAACTTTCTTAAAAGAAATTACCAAGCCATGAGTGTAATCACAGCACTGTGTAATCCAAGTACTGTGTAATGCTAGCGCTCTTGGAGGCTGAGGCAAGAGGAACACAAGTTTGAGTTCAGTCTGGGCCACATAACATCTAAGTGAGATATTGTTTTAAAATAAAAGATGACAGCCATGCGTGATGGCACACACCTGTAATCCCAGCCCTCCTGCTGAGGCAGGAAGATCGAAGTGAGTTCAAGGCCAGGCTGAACTGCATATCAACATCTTGTCTTAAAACAAAATGAAATGAAACAAAGCACAACAAATTAACCAAAATGAAACTTGATGAATGGGCTGAGCTGTAGGTCAGTGCAAGGCCCTTGGATCAAATCCCAGGACCATGAAATAATAAGAAAATTAACACATTAAAAGGAGCTGCTGAAGACCAGGTATTGGGGTGCACACCTATAATTCCAGTGCTTGGGATGCTGAGGCAGGGACATTGATGTGAGCTCAATGCCATCCTGGCCCACAGAGTCAGTTCAAACCCCCATCACATTACTGTGGCAAGATTCTGTCAAAAAAAAAAAAAATCACTAAAAAAATAGAAATTTTCCTCCAGAAATCAAACTATTTTAGATGAAAACAAAATTATATTTTGAGGCAAATCAATGTCTTACATATGTTTATCAGAATCTACAGAAAAGGATATTCATGGCTCCCAGGGTGCAGGTCAGTAGGGGAGACCATGGAGGGCAGAAGGGATGAGCGTCTTCCACAGGGTGGAGACATAGCAGAGGTGGATGGGGTGGCCTGGTGCTCAGGGCTCCAGGCTTGACTCCAGGCCTTGGCAGACAAGGTTTGCTTGTCATCTGTGAGTGTGTTTTCTTTTCTTTT
>NW_004955608.1:144071-148077 GCF_000276665.1 Chinchilla lanigera
GGGGTTCCAAGGACTGTCCCCAAAGATACCTTCAAGGCAGTGGGGAGCTACAGGAGGTAGGGAAAGAGGGAAGTGTGGATTTGGGGATGTGAATATGAGGGACAGGTGAAGAGAAAACGGGGACCTCACCTTGGCACTTAGGGCCTAAAGTAGAAGTCTCCTTGGAAACTGTGCATCCCTTCCTCATCACTCTTCACCACTTCATGGCACTGCGACGACCGTGCTTTTTTGGGGGGGATAGGCAGGGCTGGGCTTTGGCCCAGGGGCTCTGTCATGCAATCAACAAATGCCCTGTTGCTGTAGCAGAGGACAGTTAAGGTAAATGAGAGGAAAGCCAGGAGCAGCAGCTGCCTTATACTTTCCATGGATGAAAGAAGGAGCAAAGTAATTTTTGGTTGGGAAAATCCTCGAATATCCTGTACAGAGGACTGGCGATGGAAACTTCTCAGAGGAGTGTGAAGGAAATCTCTTTATTAACACATGACAGATATATACATTGATAGATGTTAGGTAGATAGATAGATAACAGATGTACAAATAAAAATAGATATAAACATATATAGATATACACATAAAGGCTTATATCATTTAATTTTTTTGTTTTGCTTTGTTTTCATTTTTGAGGCAGGGTGTTCCAGGTAACTGGAAAAGTGCTAAAGTTCAGCTGGAAATAGTGGCAAAAACTAATCTCAGCACTCTGGGAGGCTGAGGCAGGAGGAACAGTAGCACAAGTTCAGTCTGGGTAATTTAGTGACCTACTGACGCAGAATAAAATATAAAATAATAAAGTAGCTGTGTATACTGATCAGCATGGAGGCCCTAGCTTCTATGTTAAAGGTGTAGAAGGGAGAGAGACCACCTGAGAGACTGTGCATAAGCAAACCTGGCTCTTTATATTTGCCCATGGGAGTGGGCTGAATTTGGGTAGCAGAATCGGCAGGAAGAGAGGGTAGAACACAGGATTTAAAGGAGGGGAGGATATTGCTGCCTTGGAGAATTGGGCATGGACATAGGGTGGTTGTGTTTCTCCAATGGACGGGGAGATGAGAGTGTGGTTGTTTCTTTGAATGGGGTTGTAGATGCACATGGCTTTCTCCTGCTGTGATTTCCTGCCATACCCATTGGTAATGGCCTCACCCACTGGGCATGGTATTCCTGTCTCTTTGTTTCTATACAGAAAAATACTGTGGTGGAGGTAGCTGTTATTTTTTCTATTTTTTTCATCTGGGACATGTGGGTGGCATAGACACCTTAATTGCGAGAAAGAGTTCTTGGGGGACAGTGTGAAACAGGGTGGTGTGTGAGTTTATTGGGGACCTAGATTGGGGAGGGCCTGGGTGGCCATATAGCTGACTGAAATACGGAGGTATCAAGCCAGTCACTGTGGCTAAGGCAGGATGGCGCCATTTTAATGGGGAGTAAGTTGACTGCAGCACCCTGTTGAGATGACCACGGACCACGAGAAGGAGTGCCGGTGCTGCCACTGTGGGGCGTGGTGAGAGAAGAAGGAAGGCTGGTGAGACAAGAGAACATGAAGAAGGAGGATAGGTTCACCCTGTCTAGGGAGAAGTCACACAGAGGGTCTCAAAAGAGGAGATATTTTATCCACAGAAGAAATTTTATCCACAGAATAAAGGGTTTGAGAATGAAACCAAGAAAGATGAAGGCAAATCAGATGAAGGAAGGGGGTGAAGTGGCAGGATCAGCAGGGGCAGGACACTCAGGCATCTTCTAGAATTCAGGCCAGCCTGAGGTGAGTAAGAGAGATTACTTGTGATTTCTACAAGGCGGGATCAGATGAGCAACCAGCAGGACAAAATTTTATTTGGGAGTGATGAACCCACTGGAGAAGGTCTCGGGTGAATAGCAATATGAATGCTGTGGATGAGCAGGAAGTATCCTGTGCACGTGGGCTGTAGGAACTGGGATTTTAATCTTTTAACTAGGACCAATTTGTTAGTCAGTTCATCTTCATAAGGTTGCATGTCAGAAGAAGGCAGGAGAAGGGTAGCAGCTTGTCAGAGCTCCTTTGGACACCTGTGGAGCTGGGACATAACTTTCTAAGGGCTGACCTCTGAGCTGAACTTTGGCCTGAGCACAAGTTCACAGCCATATAAAAGCTCAAATGGATTATAATTCATAGGATTTCAGGGGCTGGCTTGGATTCAAGAGAGAGCTATGAAGAGCAGGGAAATCCAGTATTTCTGAAGCTGAGCATGAGCTTAGTGAGGTGGGCATTTGGGAGGTCATCATTTCTCTTTAACTATGTTTTGTGCATAGTGCAATTTAAAATTTCTGTGTCTCTGAAGCTCACAGGCTGAACTTATATTTGCCTCTAGACAACCATAACTTACAAGTAATTAATGGCACACCCATCAGATTTTTTTTTTTATTTTAAAGAGTAAAAGAAGGATAACATAGTCATTGGGGGGCTTATCAAATTACAGACAATGTGGTAGGAAATTATCAATGGTTGTTGTTTTACATATTGTTATCTACAAGATAGTTTCTCAGGAAAACAGACAAATAATAGTGAGTTACAGACAAAAGTGGCAGAAGATTATCAATAGTTGTTGTACTATACTTTGGTATCTTCAAAGTGGCTTCTAAAGAAAATAAATAGAGCTATACATGAGTAACCAATTGAATAATCATTGACTATTCTCAGTGGTTCTTGTAAGAAACTTAATAATAAACATACATCCATTTATGAAATAATATAGGAACAATACAAACATTAAAGAGTTATGGACAGATTAGTAGGAAAATATCAATGGCTGCTGTAATAGATGGTGGTATTTTCAAAGTGGTTTCTCAGTAAGACAGAGATATGCAAGAAAGATCTAACAATTAGTTACAGCCTAAAGGTTGTGGAAAATAGCATATTATCTCTTCACCAGTGACTCCTGTCGCTGAGGTGTGAAAGCTGAAAGGAAGGCCAGGGTTGAAAAGAAGGACCAAGAGACTTGCACCTATGTCTAACAACAAGCTGTTTTCTTTTTCCTCCATAGTCATGATTACCCGGGGCTCCCCCATGGAGATGACAGTCTGGCCAGAGGGAAAAGGCAGAGTATGCCCCAGGTCCCTTCATTCCTGTTGGACTAACTGGTAGGATGGGTCTGAGCTCTGGGGCCTCCAATTCAGAGGGCAGGCTGATCTCCAGTGGTCACTTTTGCATTCAGGGCATGGCCCAGGGGGCTTCTTGGGGCAGTTCTTCTTGAGCTGTCCTGGCTTTTAACAGTGCTAGCAGATGAGTGTAGTCATCATGTTCTTCTTGGGGACCTCAGAATCAGACTTAGGGTCTGTTTCTCTTAATGCTGCAGCAAAAGCAGCTGCTTTTTCTCGGTCTCTTTGTTTTCTCTCCTTGGCCACCTAACCATCAGTTTTTACATGAATGTGAAAAAAGAGAAAGTTCATCTAAGAATTTGATGTTTGAAGAAAGATCTCCTTATGTAGTGTCGTTCTATCTAAAGTGACAAGTCCCGAGAATGAGGAGCTTGTGGCTGAAAAGAAAAGTAAGAGAAAGAAGAAAAACAAGAGAAGCAAAAATCTGGGATCAGGGGGCTTACAGCCTCTCAGACTACAGTCTTGAAAACCAATTTCAGTCACCTTTTATTGAAGGAGAATCAAGGGCACAGCTAGTATAAATGGGTGGATACCAAGGCTTTTAGCAAGAATAACTAAAGGATTACCTTTCTCTACATGTAATCCAAGACATGCCTATAATCCCAGCACTCAAGAGGCTGAGACAGGAGGATCCTAAACTCAAGGCTAATTCAGGGTGTATAATGAAGCCTTATCTTAAGAAATTCTTAAGAAATTCTAACAAATTCCTTATCTTAAGAAATTCTAACAATAAACAAATCATTGTGTCCTCAATGCATTCTAATCAAAGAATGTCCTTCACAGTGTAGTCCTGGCTGGCTTTGTACTCACTACATAGCCAAAGTTGACCTCAAACTCTCAGGGATCCTTCTACCTCAGCCTCCTGACTGCAGGGATCACA
>NW_004955608.1:152122-152965 GCF_000276665.1 Chinchilla lanigera
AGAAATGCTGGGCATGATGGTGCAGGCTGTAATCCCAGCACACAGGTGTCTGAGGCAGGAGGATGGCAGTCAGTTCCAGGCCAACCTGGGCTGCATAGTGAGTCTAGGCCAGCCTAAACTATATAGTGAGACTGTTTCTCAGAAAATAAATAAATACATAAAACCATGAAGGCAAAGGCCTGTGGATTTAGCTCAAAGGCAAAGCACTTGCTCAGCGTGCAGGAGACTCTGGGTTCCCTCTGCAATACTAGAAAATAAAAACATTTATTGCTTAGCTAAACTCTCATTTTGTCCTTGATCTAGTTAAAGCATAAGCTTTGGTCCTGGATTGTACCGAGTATTTTACACAGGTTGGTCAGCTCACTAGGTTCATATAGCCTAGCTAGACTAAGCTGAGAAGTGTTGAGAGACCCACCCTGTATAACAGCAGTCGGCCAGTGACTGACCCAAGTATAGGGCCCTGATTGATCCAAGTACAGTGAAGGGGTGGGGTTAAAACCAGGGAACCTTGTGGAAGTCTAGTGTGGATTCTTCCCACCCTGAGTTTAGATAGCACTGCCCTGGTGCCCCTGCAATTCTTCAAAGAGGCAGCAGCAGCTGCAGCTCCTGAAGTAGCAGAGCAGGATGGAGACCACTCTGATAGTGGAGCAGCAGTCCTGCTGGAGTGGACTGGAGGAGAATGGTGGCCATGGAGGACATAGAGCAAGTTGTCCTCAGCACTTGATGGTGAGGGGGGAAGGAAAGCGAGGTGGAGGGGCAAGGGTCCCCAGGTAAGCCTTGTCCCCAACCCAAAAGAGTGGGGTTTTTCCATGTCCCTTGCTTTAAGATGTTTGTTGGGCTGAG
>NW_004955608.1:154573-159159 GCF_000276665.1 Chinchilla lanigera
ATGTGTGGTAGAAAAGCTTCGTCCTGCCATGACTTATAGTTATGGTCACTCTGTCCCCAATATGTTTTAAATGAGTTGTCTTTAACCAGAAACACACATGAAACATGTTTATGTATTCATTAATTGGAAGTATGACCTGAGAGCCAGGCCTGTTGACCCAAACCTGTAATCCCAGTACTCAGGAGACTGAAGCAGAGGATCACCATGTGCCCATGTGCTCAAAGTCAGCCTGGCTACATAGTGAGTTCAAGGCCAACCTGATTAGCATAGGGAGACCCTATCTCAAAAAAGAAAGATAGAAGACTAGAGGCACAATTGAAACCAACTCTGTATTTCCTCTAAGAGAAATGGCATAATATTCAATAATTGCCTGTTGTAGATGATTTTGTAAGCCAGGAATGGTGCTGCAAGCCTGTACTCCCAGAACTCTGCGAGATGAGATAGGAAGCTTGCAAGTCTGAGCCCAGCTGAGGCAATTTACTGTGACCTTGTGTCAAAATAAAAAGTACAAGGGGCTGGGGATGAAACTCAAATATGAAGGCAATGGATGTAAAGCCAAAAATGTAATGCCAAAAATGAAAAAGATAACCTTGCCAGGCATGGTGGCTCATGCCTGTAATCCCAACACTGAGGAGGCTGAGGCAGGAGAATTGTCAAGATTTAGATGCCAGCTGGACTATGAACTGTGTATAAGGCCAGCCTGAATTGCATGGTGAGACCATGTCTCAAAAGACAACAAAGAACCTAAGAAAACTGTAGTGGATGAAAACTGGTGGTCAACTTATAACCCCCAGGTGAACTGAGTAGGCATGGTGCTGGGTGTGGGAGGCCCACCTGGGGACTGTTGCCAGCAGCATAAGAGGCAGAACTGGAGAAGAAGCAAAGAAAGGCTGTTGGGAGGTGACAGGCTGTTGGGAGCTGGTGGAAGCTGTAAGGAGCTGTTGGTTGTTTTGGAGGAGCTCATCTCCTGGCTTTCCTGATGAATTTGTCTTGTAGATGTAGGCATGTACCATCACACTCCGCTTTTTAAAAAATCTATCTTGTTTTTTAAAAACATTTGCAATGTTTAATTAAATGTAGAAGAGAAACAAACTCTGGAAAATGAATTTGGGCTAAGTAAATGTAGGGAAAGAAGTGCACCCTACAGGATGAGCACAGGCCACTGCGCAAGATCAAAGAAGGTGACCAGGAAAGACTATTCTTAAGATCACTTATGAGAGTAGAACCCTGAAACCCTATAAACCAATGCCTGTGTATGTACTTGTCCACTTCAGATGTAGGCTTTACTCCATGTGTGTGGTGTCCTCAGAAACATTGGGTGAGTGTTGGGGATGTTCAGTCCTGTTTGCAAACACTGACTGAAATTCTTTCAAGCTGTGCCATTTGTGTTACAAGCAGAGGGCTGGTGCTGGTGAGCAGCTCCCTGATAGACGGCTTGCCTCTCATGGGCAAGTTCCAGGATGTGGTGGATTCACAACTGGTGGTCAACTCGAAACACCCAGGTGACTGAATCAGTGTGGTGGTGGGTGTGGAGGGCTCCCCTGAGGATTGTTGCAAACAACATAAAAAGGAGAACTAGAGAGAAAGAGAGGGGCTCTTTGTTCCCCAGGAGGAGCTTGTCATGCTGCCTTTCCTGATGTGAACTGCGCTGCTGTAATCATTTGAGGAGCTCAGAAGCTTGTTACCATTGACATGCATATGGTTCACATTAGGGGATCTCTGTACCTTACTTTGAGCACTACTTCCTGGCTCCATTGCAGATCCTCAGCCTTCTGACACAGATCCGTCATCCCCCTGGGACAGATTTTCTAGTTTCCACTACTGACCTTTGGGCCTTCCCAGCACAGATCCATGAAACAGACTTGCATGAGACCTTTTCATGGGCTGTAGGGCTGTAGTTGGACTCATGAGGGGCATTGTCTAGGTCTTCAGCTGGGGTCATGCAGGACATTGCCATAGGATCCAGGCCCTCAGCTGGAATCTCTGAGTTTGTAGTGTGAACAGTTTTTCTGCAGTCTTTTGTACTTGATTCTTTGAGTGATTATTACAAAATAATCCAATAAATTATGTGTCCTCTATTACATCATTTTCCTGGTCAATCCTGACTACTATACTGGGTTTAATCCCCAAAACTACAGTGGAGAATAAAAAAAAAAAACAGCCTCTATGGTAGCAAATGTGTATATTCCCAGAACTCTAGGGCTGAGGCAGGAGAGTCAAGAGTTGAAGTCTATCCTGGGCAACATAGCAATTTAGTGGAACACCAGGTTTTTTTTTTTCTTGTTTGAGACAGGTTCATGCTGTACAGTTTAGGCTGGCTTAGCTTTAAACTCACAGTGTAGCGCAGGCTCGTCTTGGACTTGCTGTGATCTTGCTGCCTCAGCTTCCTGAGTGCAGGGATTATAGGCAAGTTGCACCGTGCCTGATGACCCTGATCTTACCATAAAACCAAATAAATAAAAAAAAATGTTGGGTATGGAGTTAACAGCAATCACTCTGAGTTTATCAACCAGAACAACCAGCAATCAATATTAAAATGAAAAATAAAACAAAAATATGCTGAGCATATAGATCAATGCAGGCATACCAAATTCAGTTCCAGGACCATCACCATGAAAAAAAAAAATCAGGTTAATGACAGCTTTACAAAGACAGTGATGTCATCCGCACAGAGAACAGATCAGAAAACTGCAGCAGGCCGTGACTTGGGATTTTGTCACCACTGGGTATGGAGATGTGGTCCTGTTAAGCCAGAACCAGGGAGGCTGACACAGCGGCATCGCCATGAGTTTGAGGACAGCTTGGTCTACATAGTGAGTTGAAGACCAGCCTGATACACACGGATAGATTCTATCTCAAGAAAGGAACAAACAATCCACACTTTATGATCATCCTGCCTCAGCTTCAAAAGTTGCTGATATTAAAGGCGTGAATGACAGTTTCTCAGGCAACAGTGACACATAAAATCCAATGCTATTCCTGAGGGCAAGAAGGGACACTTACGCTGTGGTGCCACAATTGGTGAAGAAGGGGTGTGTGTCCAACGGGATCAGCTGAGGGAACCGGCTTGAGTAAGTGGAATCTAAGACGGGAGCTGCTGCAGAGCTGAGAGCGCAGCTCCTACGGGCAGACGAGAGGGTCACACATTTCCAAGTCTCCTTGGGAAGGTTGCAGAGGAAGAAACCTGGGTTGGACCCCAAGACCTGGTCATCCTAGTGGATCTGACCTATGGCCTTTTCCTTTCCTGTCAGGATTCTTCCCAGAGGGGACATTTCCCAGGCAAGATGTATGCATAGAGAGTGGCTAGGGCTTTCAGCCTGAAAGACAATAATTTGAGGCTGAGGAATCTTCAGTTTGACTTAAAAAAAGAAAGCAGCTCAGGAATTGAGGTAAACTAAGCTGAAAAGATCTAGCCTTTTGTGTTGCTTCATTCTGTATTTTGTGGCCCTGGTGGTCAAGTATGAAGCCTTTGCCCCAGGCTGTGTCTCTGTTCTTTGTTTTGTTTTGCTTTGTTTGTGTACAGTGTGGTGTCACTGCAGCCCCAGGAGAGCAGCCTTTCCTTTGGCAGTGAAGCACTTTGCCCCTACAGCCAAGGACCAAAGACTGAGGCTCCTCATTTCACCCGTGACCAGGGTGAAGGATATTGGTGTCACTTTAGCACTTATTTTTTGGTACCAGGAATAAAACTCAGGACCTTGTGCTGGCCAGGCAGGTGCTTATGCCACTGAGCTATCTCCCTGACCCTAAAATGGAGTAATATATATATATATATATATATATATATATATATATATATATTAGTTTTTTTTTTTTTTTTTGTACCAGGAATCAAACTCAGGACCTTGCCCTTAGCACTAAGGGTTTTTCTATTTACACTTACAAAGTTCTCTGCCTTAAGTGGAGCCTTGTGCCACAGGAATGATAAGGCAGGGAGACTCCATTTTCTGTTTTCAACTCCACCTTTGGAGAAGTCACTCAACGTTCTCTGAGCTGTAGTTCACCCCAGTCGACTTGGTTATCAATGCAGCGCAGCAGAGACATAATGGGAACAGAACAAGCAGGACAAATTGGGAGGTGGGCTACAGGTTAACCTGCACTGGTCATTTGGAATTTGGTTCTCTGATCTTCTGGGAGAAGTAAACTTTGTGAAGATTCCCCCATAAAAGGTAATGGTTACTATAGAAACCTAAAATGCATTTAAACTGAAGGTGAGACCCAGATCAGCACAGACATCTTCTCTGGCTCCTGGTTAGAGACCGTCCATCAGCTGGCTAATAACACTTTCTTGTTCATGTCTTTTTGGTTCTCTTCTGAGTGACCTTCTTGATGGACTCGCTGGCCATATCAGGGTCCCGTCACTGAGTGGTTTGGTATCACAGCTGCTCACATGGCCTCATTTTCCCCGGAAGCTTCCTATTGGTTTCTTCTACCTTGGGCTCACCACTGGCCTCCCACAAGAGAGGTGTTCCTCATCACAACCCCTGCACTTCCCAAAGGGACCCTATGTTAGAGAGTTGGTCTCTGAAATGCATTTCCAGTTGGCAACATTAATTAGATTAATCCAAGGCGCTGGGGATTTAGCTCAG
>NW_004955608.1:159259-167600 GCF_000276665.1 Chinchilla lanigera
TTTAGCTCAGCGGCAAAAGCGCCTGCCTGGCAAGCACAAGGTCGTGAGTTCGGTTCCCGGTACCGGAGAAAAACCAAAAAAAAAAAAAAAAAAATTAGATTAATCCAAGGAGAGGGACAAAAATGAGGAGGAACAAGATGCATGCAAAGGTCCAAGCCTGTTATCAGGGCATTGACAGGGCAGAGGAGTGCAAGAGCAAGCCCAGCCCAGACATTCAGAAGCACTCTGTCTTCATAGAAATATTCTGTGGATGCAGAGCAGTGGGAAAGCTCTACACTGGTCTAGTAACATGGGTATATTTGGAAGGGGGAGCAAAACCAGGGAGCATGCAGGAAACTCGGATGGAGAAAAGTAAATATTCTGAACTGCATAGCGAGACCCTGTCTCAAAAAAGACAAAAAATAAATAAATAAAATGAAAAAGTATAATGTTGGTTGTCTGTCATAGATGGCTTTTATGGGATAGACATAAATGCCATCTATTCCAATTTTCTGTAGGGTTTTTATAATGAATGGGTGTCAGTCTCTGTCAAATACTTTTTTGCTTCTACCAAGGTGATCATATATTTTTTGTCCTTGCCTATGTTAAATATGGCATATTACATTTATTGATTTGCATATGTTGAACCATCCCTTCATCCCTGAGATGAATCCTACTTGGTCATCCATATAATTTTATTAATAATTCACTGAATTCTCCTTGCAAGTATTTTTACTGAGGGATTTTGCATCTATGCTTATTAGGGAGATTAGCCTTCGGTTCTTTCTTTGGTTGGATCCCTCTCTGATTTTTGAATCAGGGAATTACTTTCTTCCAGGAATGAATTTAGGAGTATGGCTTTACTTTGAATTTTATTAAAGACGTAGAGAAGCAGAGGTATTAGATCTTTTCTGAATTTCTTGTAAAATTTAACAGTGAATCCATCAGGACCCAGGCTTTCCTTGTTGGTTTTTTTTTCCAGTACCAGAAATCGAACTCATGACCTTGCACTTGCCAGGCAGGTGCTGTGCCACTGAGCTAAGTCCCCAGCTCTGGCTTTTCTTTGTTGATAGGTTATAAATAATATCTTAAATTTCACTGAGTGATTTTTTTCTATTGACTGATACTGGTTGAGAATTTTTGTATCATCTTAATTCAGCTTTGATAATTCATATTTATCTAGAAATCTGTCCATTTTTTGTTTACTACTTATGAGAATACAGGTTCTTGTACTCAAGAGACTGAGGCAGAGGGATGACCTCAAGTCTGAGGCCAGTATGAGCTAGTGAGTGCAGGATCAGCCTCAACTACATAGCAAGACCCTGTCTCAAACCAAGCAATCATTCACCCAAGCAACAAAGAGTACAAGGGCTGGGGCTATAGTTCAATGGCACAGTGCCTACCTGGCTAGAACAAGCTCCTGAGATTGATTCCCAGTTAAAAAAAAAAAAAGATTTTAGGTCTCTAACTTGGTACTGATGACCTTCTGTATTTCATAGAGATCTGCTGTGTTTTTACACTTTTTATTCATAATTGCATGAATATGAATTTTTTTCTTGGGTTCTGGAGAGGCAAGGTATTTCTATGAAGTTTAGGCTGATATCAAACTAACTATAATCCTCCTGCCTCAGCCTGCTGAGTGCTGGGATTATAGGCATGCGCAACCATGCCAGATGTGAATATGAATCTTTTCTATCCTTTTTCTGGAAAGATTGGCTAAGGGTTTGTCAACTTGATTTCGTTTCAAAGAACCAAATCTTCTCTTCATTGATACTTTGTATTGTTTTCTTAGACTCCTTTGCATTAATTTCTGCTGTGTTCCTTATAATTTCCATTCTTCTACAGGCTTTTGGCCTGACTTGCTCTTATTTTTCAAGAAACTTAAAAAATAAAGAAATTTGAGGTTCATCAGTAGGTTTCTTTGAGCTTGCTCTGTGTCTCTGATATGGGAATACCCCACTGTAAATTTCCTTGGTATGCTGGGCGTGGGGACACATGCCTGTAATGCCAGATCTCTGGAGGCTGAGGCAGAAGAGTCCTTAGGAGTTAATGGCCAGCCTGGGCTACAACATGAGTTCAAGGCCAGCCTGACCTGCATGGTTAGATCCTGTCTTAAAAACACACAAAAAACTTTCCCTGATAGGCTTGCTTTCACTGTGTCCCATAAATTGTTTGTTGAATTAGCATTGTCATTTAATTGTAGAAACTGTCTAATTTCTTCTCTAACTCAATCTGTGACCCATTCATTGTTCAGGAGGGCATTAATATGCACATGTATGTGAAGTTTTTGTGGTTTCTTTTGCCATTGGTTTCCAATTTCATCATACAATGGTCTGATAATATGAGTGGGATAATTTCAATTCCTTTGCATTTATGTAAGCGCATTCTATGAGCTGGTATATGGTCTATTTTGGAGAATGTTCCATGTGCAGCTAAGAATGTGCATTCTGATGTTGTGGGATGGAACACTCTATACACATTTAATAAATCCATTTATTCAAAAGTTTGATTCAGTTCTGGTTTTTTCTTTTTGTCTTTTTGAGACAGGGACTCGCTGTGCAGTTCAGGCTGGCTGTGAGCTCACTTTGTAGCCCAGGCTGGTCTCGAACTCACAAGGATCCTCCTGCCTCAGGCTCCCAAGTGCTGGGATTACAGGCATGTACCACCAAGCCTGGCTCTGATATTCCTTTTGTTGATTTTTTTGTCTACTTTCTCTACTTGTGATAGTGTGGTATGGAGATCCCCAATTATAATTGCATTAGTTCTCATTTGATATTTCATGTCAGTGAATGTATTTTATGTTCCTGAGTGTGCTGATATTTGGTGCATATGTATTTATGATTGTTATCTCCTCCTGAACTGATCCATTTACAAGAATGTAGTGAGCTTCTTTATGTCTCTTAATTGGTCTCAGCTTAAAATCCACATAGCCTGTGAATAGAATAGCTATCACTGCTTTTTCTCATGTTCTTGTCCTATGGAGCATTCTTTTCCATTCTTTGCCTTTCACTCTGTGAATTTCTGTTTGACTTAAATGTACCCTTTTGTAAAGAATACTGTTTATGTTTTTTAATCTATTATGCCAGTCTCTTGATTGTCGAAACTATTTACATTTTATTGGACAGTGAATCAAACTCATGATTATGAGCTTGCCAGGCAGGTGCTCTCCTGCTGACCTATATCCCTGGTCTGAAATCAATTACACTGAGAGTTGTAACTGGTAAGTATTCATTTGTCCTTCTCCTGTCATTGGCCTATTACTTGTTCCCCGTTTTTGTCCTCTGTTTAATTATTTCCCTCGCCTGGTGGATTCTGTCTCTTGGGGTTCATGGAGTTGCAGTCCTTGCTATTTCTTTCTACAATGTCTTTCAGAACACATTGTTTTTCTTTTTGAGACAAGCTCTTACTATCCAGAAGATTTTTCTTTTGGTCTTTTTGAGACAGGGTCTCTCTATGCAGTTCAGGCTGGCCTTGAGCTCACTTTACAGCCCAGGCTGGTCTCGAACTCATAACAATCCTCCTGCCTCAGCCTCCCAAGTGCTGAGATTACAGGCATGCAGCACCATGCATGGCTTATCGAGAACATTTTGGAGTACTGGTTTAGGAGTCATGCATTTCCTCAAGAGTTCTTTGCCATGGAAGTATCTTATTTCTCCATCATCTCTGAAAGATAATTTTGTAGGTATATCAATTTGGGTTGAAGATTGTGTTGCATGTAGGACTTGAAATTCTTCAATTCAAGCTCTCCTTGATTTGAAGATTTGTGTTGAGAAGTCTTCTCTGATTTTGATGTGCTTTCCTTTATATATGATTTGTTTCTCGTTGAATAACTCTTAATATACTGTCCTTGGGCTGAATTTCTGGAATCTTGCCTATTGTATGCCTTGGTATAGTTTTATATTTGACCATTCTTTTCATGCTTACTAGGCATAACCCTGTCTTCTAGATCTTCCTATGCATTTTCCATTTTTACAACAGACAGTTCCATCCTCACAGAGACTCATTCTGCTGTGCATAATTGCAGTGGGGTTTTGAATCTCCTAGATATTGGTTTGAATCTGTTTCATATACTTTGTTTCTTCTCTGTATTAGGTGTTCATGGTTTCCATCACTTTCCTAAGCTTCTTTATTTCTCTTTTTATATTTCTCTTTTTTTTTTTTTTTTCTTTTTGAGACATGGTCTCACTATGCAGTTCAGGCCGGCTGTGAATTCACTTTGTAGCCCAGGCTGGTCTCAAATTCGCAAAGATCCTCCTGCTTCAGCCTCCCGAGTACTAGGATTACAGGCTTGTGCCACCATGCCTGGCTCTATCTCTATCTGCTATAAAGTCATTCAACACGTCTTTCATTATGATTAACAGCTATGTAGATATTTTGTTGCTGTTTTTTTGTTTTGTTTCTTTTTCCGGTACCAGGGATTGAACTCATGACCTTGCGCTTGCCGGGCAGGCGCTGTGCCGCTGAGCTAAATCCCCAGCCCCAACCAAGTAGATATTTGAGAGATTAATTATGATTTGACCATTTTCTAGAGCATCATTCATCAGCTTTGGTACTTTTGCTGTTACCACCTCAGAATGTCTACTGTGGTTCCTTCAAGGTTTGACCTTAGGGAGCTGAAAGGGTAGTGTTGTGTCTTGCTTGAGTGCCTTTGCATTTTCTTTTATAGTTTATTAAATTGGCAGATGCTTGTAAGTTGCTTATGGAAGGTAGCTTTGTTCCTAGTATTTAGAACCCTTAGGAGATGACTTCTTCTCAGATATCCTCCAGGGGTAGTTGGCTTTTGGATTTTGAATGTATTGTAAGATCCTAGCTCTAGAATTTATTGGGCTTGATGTCAGTCCTGGTCAGCCCACTTTTTCTCTTTTGCCCCCTCAAGTCTCAAACTAGTGTAGGGGTAAATTGAGAAGACAGGATGGGGGATGAAACATGGAGAATTTGGCTCAGAGAGTTGGAGGGTCTAAGTCCGTGGTACAAAGGGTCCCAGGTCCACCCCCCAGCCTCCTCAGCCCCATGCTCTGCTGGGTTCCAGGGACAGGGAGCAGGGCTGAGTGGCAGAGCCCTGGGGGAGCAGGCTGGCTGCACTGCAGGAGGGCAGTTATATAGGATGGAAGAGCGATTACACTGACTTGTCCTCCCGTGGGAGCTCAGTAGTCCTGCAGTCTCTCACCTCCCTGCAAAGCTGGCAGCTGCCAGACTGACCAGGCCCAGGTCCCAGGACTTCCTGCCTTAGTTTCCCAGTTCTGGGATCACCACACCCCAGTCTATATCTATAATTTTCCTTTTTTTGTGTTTTTATTTAATTTCAAAAATTTATTTATTTATTTGATTTATTGATTGATTGATTGATTTGATTGATTTGATTTTTTTTTGAGACAAGTACTCTACACAGTTTATCCTGGACTTGAACTCACTATGTAGTGTAGGCTGGCCTTAAATTGAAGGTGATGCTCCTGCTTCAGCCTCCTATGTTCTAGGATTATTAGCATGTACCACCATCACTAGCAAGTTTAAGAACAAATCTCTTAAGAACTGCTATTTAGTGTAAAATGAGTAACATGATTGCTACCAAAGTCACCATTTCTGGATGGGAAGAAGACACCAGAGGCACCAGATTTCATAGCAAGCCAGAGTGAAGTGCAAGGCAGAATCAGCTGGGCAGTCTGGAGAGGGCCCTGGGGCTCAGGGGAGATGCTGGCTCCATCTGGATTCCAGGAATGGTTACATTTGGAATATTGTCCTCCATGATTGGGTGAGCATGTATGAAATCTAATTGTGTTTGTCCACCCTTGTGAATGCTGGACTTCATGACACTCGAGCATTACCCACAGCACCATGAGTGCTGCATTTTCTACACCCATCTTATCCCCATCACTTTTAGCCTGCTCATGTTCACTGCCCAAATTTGCCTCCTAGTGCATACGAACTGACCCTGGAGATTCCCCGGCCACCGTGGGGCAGCAGCAGTGACTGCCACTTGCCAGGCTCCATGCTCAGCTGTGCAGCACAGGACTGTGGAAAGTTTCCCCACCCTGATGAGACAGCTCTACTAGATGCGGTTGTCTAGGAAAAATGACAACCTATATTCCAGCAAATGACACAGCAACGGAGCTCTTACGTGTTTATCTGAGTAAGGAGGCCTCCAAGCCGATGTTCCCCGTGGCTCCTCGCATCACTTCCAGTGTGTGGAACTGACCAGCTGCTGTTCAGTAGATGAATGGATAACTCAACTCTGGTCTGTCCCAAGAATGGACTATCGTCAGCCCATGAGAGCCTGTGGGCATCACAGGTGCAAAAGAATGAAGCCAACCAGCGGGCTGTGATCTCTGGCATTCTTGAAACCACCACAAAGATAAACAAGGAGGTAACAAATGCCCCCGGGGAAGGAAACAAGAGCAAAGGTGGCTGAGAGTGCAGCGCAGTGGTAGACCACTGGCCTAGCACGGTTGAGGCGCCAGGTCTGTTCAGTGCAATTTAAATTACTCAGTGGAAATTTACCCAATCTGTAGCACAGTGTCAAAACCATAAATCACCAGGATATGCTAATCGCTTTAACCTGGAACTTGTGTCCTGCTTTCTCTTCCGTACCTGCCTTTGACGTTTTTATATAAACCACAGGAAACTGCGTGTGGTGGCGCACTCCTGTAATCCCAGCAATGGAAAGACTGGAGCAGGAGGGTCGAATCAAGTCCAAAGCCAGGCAGGGGCTACATAGTGAGTTGAAGGCCAGGCTGCATTAGAGACTGAGACCCTGACTCAAAAGAAGAGTCTCATAGTTCCATGGCCCTGGGGGACCTCTACCCTTCGGCCACTAGGTGGCGCTGGAGCAAGAAGATGGTGTATGGGACTCTAGGCCAAGACCAGAGCAGAGATGCCCCCTAGTCTCCTGTCCCTGCCCCGAGCCATATTGTCCTCTATATGAAGCGTTCCCCCAAAGTGTTCAGCATCAACCATGATGCACTGGTAACTGTGGCCAAGGCCACGGAGGTTCGTCTACAGTACCTAGTATTCTTACAGACATGGCAGTTGAAAAGAAAAAGCACCTGTATTTAGCAAATACTGTAGGGGAAGCAGGAACTTTTCAGTTCCTGCAGATTTATCACTGAAGGCTTTAGCCAGTAAGAACCTGAAAGCGCTTAAAGAGAAGAGGGAAGAAGATGACGAGGGGACGACGGTGATGTAAGTAACGATGATGAAGCTGAGTCTTAACCACACCAGACATCAGCCCCGCAGGACATTGCTGGAGAAGCGCCGCCCCTCTGAGGCAAGCAGGGCCTGTGTGCTTTGCTCCCTTCACTTTCCCAGTTACTCCAGCATATCGTGAGCTTCCCTGGCCCAGACAGCATCTCCTGCATCTGCACTGTAGAGAACCCCCGGGAGAGTGACCCTGACCACTTCCTGTGACAAGGGTCCCCGCAGCTGAGCTCATCAGGGGAGAATCCGGACCCACCGCACTGCAGTTCATCTGGGCTCGCAGCTGGACGGGCAGAGACCACTGCGCTTCCCTTCACATCCTGCAACCAGGCTTTGGAGAGCTTCCGAGTACTGTACAAATTCATGTGTATATTCTGACATTATTTCTTGTAAACAGCTTCAGTTTTGGCTAAATATTGGTTTATGGCTAGTATGTGCCCTTTGAATTTTTGTATTTAATGATTTGACAGCGTTTTGAAAAGTTTTTATTGTAAAGGTATATGCTTTTTTGTTTTTTTTTTTTTTGGTCAGGAAAGTGCTTTGTGGAAGTCGATTTAGAGTCCTCTTGTGCTAGTGCCCTCTCCCTGCCTGAGTGTTAGTGAGACTTAAAATCAGGCATTTCCGGCTGGGAACGTAGCTCAGGGGTGGAGTGAGTTCTTAGCACCTAGAAGGCCCCTGGGTTGAGCTGTACAATAACAACAGCAGAAGTCCCTTTTCTTCCCACAGAAAATCTGCAAGTCAAATTTTGAAATGAAATTAGAAAAAGGAATATGACCACCTGGTGTCAGTGTTGCTCATCTTAATCGCAGCACTGTGGAAGTCTGAGACAAGAGAATTTCAAGTTCATTCCCATCTGGGCAATTGAGGCTTTGACTGAAAAGAGGTCTGTGTGTAGTGCTCATTATGATGACCAGGATTCAATCTGCAGTATCACCAGAAAACATTACCTGTGCAGAAATACATGGTTCTTAAATAATATTTTCTGTGTGAGACATACTTTTTGGCCCCGGGATATAGCTCAGTGGCACAGTACGTCCCTGGCGAGTGTAAGGTTTAGGGTTTAGTTCCTGCACACAAAAAAGAGCCAGGTATAGTGGCACACAACTGTAATCCTAGCACCTGGGAGGCTGAAGCAGGAGGTTCATTGCGCTTTTGAGAGCAGCCTGGGCTA